>NW_027137108.1:0-186751 GCF_040869045.1 Eurosta solidaginis | reverse complement strand
TAAAAATTCGTTGAAATTTGAAGCCTCTAGCTCTTAAAATGGGGCAGTAATTACGAAAAGTTCCTTATCTGAACAATCGGTTGTGGGGGATATATACTATATATACGACCGATCTCATCAATTTTTTCAGGCAACAATATGTGCAATATACGAAAGTATATGGTGAAGTTTGAAGCTTCAATCTGTTAAATTGGGTAAGATATTACAAAAATCCTCTTTTTCTGAAAAATCGGTTGTATGGAGGATATATGCTATAGTGGTCCGATCCGGTCGGTTCCGACAAATGTCTAATCGGACACCCAAATACACCTGCTCACCAAATTTTATCAAGATATCTCAAAAATTGAGGGACTAGTTTGCATACAAACAGACAGACGGACAGACGGACAGACGGACAGACGGACATGGCTAAATCAACTCAGCTCTTCAACCTGATTATTTCGGTATACTTAATGGTGGGTCTATCTATTTTCCTTTAAGGACTTACAATTTTCGGTTTCGTGACGAAATTAATATACCATTTCATTTTCATGAAAGGTATAAAAATAGGTAGGTAATCTGTGTGAGGATGCAAAGCTTCACGTTTTTTGTGGTCTGCATGTAAAAACTATGACTACGAATCACGTATTTCAAAAATATATGACGTAAACGTAACTATTTGATGAAATTTGATGAATTTTGAAGCTTCTAGCCGTAAAAAAGGGGCAAAAATGAGAGTTTATATGAAGTATATAATATATATACCACCGATCTCTATGATTTTTTCAGACAACAATATATGCTATATACGTAAGCATTTTGTGAAATTTGAAGCTTCTAGCTGTTAAAACGGGGCAGAAATTGCGCAAAGTTTCTTATCTGAACAATCGGTTGTATGAGATATATACTATATATACAACCGATCTCTATGATTTTTTCAGACAACAATATATGCTATATACTTAAGCATTTGGTGAAATTTGAAGCTTCTAGCTGTTAAAATGGGGTAGAAATTGCGAAAAGTTTCCTATCTGAACAATCGGTTGTATGAGATATATACTATATATACAACCGATCTCTATGATTTTTTCAGACAACAATATATGCTATATACGTAAGCAATCGGTGAAATTTGAAGCTTATAGCTGTTAAAATGGGGTAGAAATTGCGAAAAGTTTCTTATCTGAACAATCGGTTGTATGAGATATATACTATATATACAACCGATCTCTATGATTTTTTCAGACAACAATATATGCTATATACGTAAGCAATCGGTGAAATTTGAAGCTTATAGCTGTTAAAATGGGGTAAAAATTGCGAAAAGTTTCTTATCTGAACAATCGGTTGTATGAGATATATACTATATATACAACCGATCTCTATGATTTTTTTCAGACAACAATATATGCTATATACGTAAGTATTCGGTGAAATTTGAAGCTTCTAGCTGTTAAAATGGGGCTAAAATTTGCGAAAATATATATATATATATACTATATATATATACTATATATACCACCATATATATACTATATATACCACCGATCTTTATGATTTTTTCAGACAACAATATATGCTATATACCTAAGCATTCGTTGAAATTTGAAGCCTCTAGCTCTTAAAATGGGGCAGTAATTACGAAAAGTTCCTTATCTGAACAATCGGTTGTGGGGGATATATACTATATATACGAACGATCTCATCAATTTTTTCAGGCAACAATATGTGCAATATACGAAAGTATATGGTGAAGTTTGAAGCTTCAATCTGTTAAATTGGGTAAGATATTACAAAAATCCTCTTTTTCTGAAAAATCGGTTGTATGGAGGATATATGCTATAGTGGTCCGATCCGGTCGGTTCCGACAAATGTCTAATCGGACACCCAAATACACCCGCTCACCAAATTTTATCAAGATATCTCAAAAATTGAGGGACTAGTTTGCACACAAACAGACAGACGGACAGACGGACATGGCTAAATCAACTCAGCTCTTCAACCTGATTATTTCGGTATACTTAATGGTGGGTCTATCTATTTTCCTTTAAGGACTTACAATTTTCGGTTTCGTGACGAAATTAATATACCATTTCATTTTCATGAAAGGTATAAAAATGGCAAAAACCCCCTTATCTGAACGATCGGTTGTATGGGATATATATTATATATAGCTCCGATCGAAATGATTTTTACAGGAAATCTTCTATGATATATTAGAATATATATCACCAAGGTTCATGTTTTTATATTGGAAACTAAGGCAGAAATGGCCAAAAATCTTTCTATCTGAACGATCTGTTGTATGGAATATATATTATATATAGCTCCGATCGAAATTATTTTTTCATGAAATCTTCTATGGTATATTAGAATAAATATCGCCAAGTTTAACGTTTTTATATAGGATATTAAGGGAGAAATTGCCAAAAATCTTTCTATCTGAAGGATCGGTTGTATGGAATATATACTATATATAGCTCCGATCAAAGTGATTTTTTCGGGATATCTTCTATGATACATTAGAATATATATAGCACCGAGTTTCACGTTGATACTTTCTAAATTGCGGCAGGAATGACCAAAATCATCTCATCTGAACGATCGGTTGTATAGGAGATATATGTTATAGTAGTCCGATCCTACCGGATCCGACAACTGTCAAATATAATAAAAAAATACATCCTTGTGCCAAATTTCATTGAGATATCTCAAAATTTGAGGGACTAATTTGCGTTCAAACAGACAGACGGACGGACAGACGGACATGGCTATATCAACTCAGTTCGTCGCCCTGATCAATTCGGTATACTTAATGGTGAGTCTATCTTCTATATTTCTCAACGTTACAAACATCAGACCAAAGTTAATGTTCACGTTGATGAAAGGTATAAAAATGTGCATGAAAGGTATAAAAATAATAAAGTTGCAAGTCATTATTTAACGCGTACATTGACTTTTATACACTTCCCTTGCGCTCAATAACAGCGACGACGACGACGACAAGAACGACAAGAACGCTGGCAGAGGCGGAGACAACGCTGGCAAAGGAAGTAATTTTCCCAAATCATGACATTAGCATATCATGGCCTACGGCCGATGCTGTCGATCAGAAAATTGCTTCCTCTGCTGGCGTTGTCTCCGTCTCTGCCAGCGTTCTTGTCGTTCTTGTCGTCGTCGTTATAATGTTTTATTATTTTTACCACGCATAGTGCGGGTGTAGAACATATATTTTTAGACATGAAAATCGTATATAAGAGCTGAAATTTTAAATTTAATGTTAAATGTTTTGTAACAGTGATAGTGAAAATAGTGTGTGCAGTTATTGTTATTCACCCGAAAATAATGTTAAAGAAACAAGTGAAGATGAATCGGGAAGCGGTGGTGATCGACGATGTGTCGCCCGTACTGACAGAAAATGAAGAGGAAGTGATATTAGAAGAGATGTCGAAAAAAGACGAAGATCAATTTCAATCTCTTACAACTACTCAGAAGAATCAATTTCCGAATGCTCAATTAGTGGAGATAGCAGTAACGAAAGAGAAAAAACGGAAAAGGAACATGGAAGCCAATCAGGAACCAAAGAACAAGAAGAAGAAAATAGACATAGAGGAGGAAATACGAAGGAGGATTCGATGAATATTTCGCTTCTATCGGTTCTGTTGGTAATTTGGACCAAAGAAAATTTGCTGGATATAACTATGGCATTGGAGATTTTGATCTCCTTGGAGGAGAAGCAATACGAGGCGAAGAGGTACCTTCATACCCTAATGGAGTCACTAGCATTTGTGCAGAAAACATTGTTAGCCCAGAAGAAAGAATTAGGTAAGAATTAAATATTGTAGTTATATTAATATCTATAATTTTATTTTTATAATTAGGAAAGTGTTCAATGAGGACTTTGGTAAGCATCCTGCTAACCAGCGAGTGGTCCACGACATATATGGAACAAACGATGAGCATGGAAAAATCAAATTGGATAACGAACAATTATGCAGAAAAATTTCAGGGGCCGTGCTCATCATCGAGCATCACGGCAACCACATCCATATCGTCTATGATTGTTCCTACGCAAACAACTCATGTAGATGTTCCTTTACAAATCAATTGCGTAAACAAATCAATAGAAGATATGCTAGAAGAGTCGTTCCAAGCTGCTCCAACATTGGGTCAATTTGTCAATCTATCTCCAGAAGGATTCCAGGGAGTACTTATACTATAACATCGCCGGGAAAACGTGGCTACCAAGTGGTGAAACTAGTGGTTTACGATTTTTCGAAGATCTCAAAAAATCCGAAGACGGAATGGTGGAAGGAAGCCAAATATCGTTCGACATTTTTAATAAATTCTCCACTGGATCCGACCCATCAATTGGTCATGAAGTTATTGCTATCTGCGACCAATCAGATCAATCAAATTCCGGGAACAAAAAGAGAGGAAAGGGAGACAAAGTGATAGAGTTTTTAAAAAAGCATCCTACAGCTCCAATACATCATATTTTAAATACATCTGTTTGGTTATCATCGGAATTTAAATTTTGGAATACTGAATCCACTTTAATTAAAAATTGTTTAAAAATTGTAAATAATGATATAAATACTTTAAATTTTAAAGAATTATATTTATATTTAAAATGTATAGAACCTCAAAATTTAATGTTTAATGCTCCTATTGGAAATCTATAAGATTATTATTATACTGTAAATGAATCAATAGAAATTTTAGAAGATTTATTAAAACTTCAATTTTATAATGATGAATATAAAATTGTAAAATTTTTACATGATTTATATAATGTTATAGATAACAAGTAAGGAAGGCTAAGTTCGGGTGTAACCGAACATAACATACTCAGTTGAGAGCTATGGAGACAAAATAAGGAAAATCAATCTGGGGTAACCCTGGAATGTGGTTGTATAACATGTGTATCAAATGAAAGGTATTAAAGAGTATTTTAAGAGAGAGTAGGCCATAGTTCTATGGATGAACGCCATTTAGGGATATCGCCATAAAGGTAGACCAGGGCTGACTCTAGAATTTGTTTGTACGATATGGGTATCAAATGAAAGGTGTTACTGAGCATTTTAAGAGAGAGTGGGCCTTAGGTCTATCGGTGGACGCCTTTTCGAGATGTCCCCATTAAGGTGGACCAGGGGTGATTCTATAATGTGTTTGTACGATATGGGTATCAAATGAAAGCTGTTAATGAGTATTTTGAAAAGGAGTGATCCTTAGTTCCATAGGTGGACGCCGTTTCGAGATATCGCCATAAAGATGGACCAGGGGTGTCTGTACGATATGTGCATCAAACGAAAGGTGTTACTGAGCATTTTAAGAGGGAGTGGGCATTAGGTCTATAGGTGGACGCCCTTTCGAGATATCGCCATTAGGGTGGGCCAGGGGTGACTCTAGAATGTTTGTACGATATGGGTATCAAACGAAAGGTGTTACTGAGCATTTTAAGAGGGAGTGGGCATTAGGTCTATAGGTGGACGCCTTTTCGAGATATCGCCATTAGGGTGGGCCAGGGGTGACTCTAGAATGTGTTTGTACGATATGGGTATCAAATGAAAGGTGGTAAGGAGTATTTTAAAAGGGAGTAATCCTTAGTTCTATAGGTGGACGCCTTTTCGAGATATCGCCATAAAGGTGGACCAAGGGTGACTCTAGAATGTTTGTACGATATGGGTATCAAACGAAAGGTGTTACTGAGCATTTTAAGAGGGAGTGGGCATTAGGTCTATAGGTGGACGCCTTTTCGAGATATCGCCATTAGGGTGGGCCAGGGTGACTCTAGAATGTGTTTGTACGATATGGGTATCAAATGAAAGGTGGTAATGAGTATTTTAAAAGGGAGTAATCCTTAGTTCTATAGGTGGACGCCTTTTCGAGATATCGCCATAAAGCTGGACCAAGGGTGACTCTAGAATGTTTGTACGGTATGGGTATCAAACGAAAGGTGTTACTGAGCATTTTAAGAGGGAGTGGGCATTAGGTCTATAGGCGGACGCCTTTTCGAGATATCGCCATTAGGGTGGGCCAGGGTGACTCTAGAATGTGTTTGTACGATATGGGTACCAAATGAAAGGTGGTAATGAGTATTTTAAAAGGGAGTAATCCTTAGTTCTATAGGTGGACGCCTTTTCGAGATATCGCCATTAGGGTGGGCCAGGTGTGACTCTAGAATGTTTGTACGATATGGGTATCAAACGAAAGGTGTTACTGAGCATTTTAAGAGGGAGTGGGCATTAGGTCTATAGGTGGACGCCTTTTCGAGATATCGCCATTAGGGTGGGACAGGGGTGACTCTAGAATGTTTGTACGATATGGGTATCAAACGAAAGGTGTTACTGAGCATTTTAAGAGGGAGTGGACATTAGGTCTATAGGTGGACGCCTTTTCGAGATATCGCCATTAGGGTGGGCCAAGGGTGACTCTAGAATGTTTGTACGATATGGGTATCAAACGAAAGGTGTTACTGAGCATTTTAAGAGGGAGTGGACATTAGGTCTACAGGTGGACGCCTTTTCGAGATATCGCCATTAGGGTGGGCCAGGGTGACTCTAGAATGTGTTTGTACGATATGGGTATCAAATGAAAGGTGGTAATGAGTATTTTAAAAGGGAGTAATCCTTAGTTCTATAGGTGGACGCCTTTTCGAAATATCGCCATTAGGGTGGGCCAGGTGTGACTCTAGAATGTTTGTACGATATGGGTATCAAACGAAAGCTGTTACTGAGCATTTTAAGAGGGAGTGGGCATTAGGTCTATAGGTGAACGCCTTTTCGAGATATCGCCATTAGGGTGGGCCAGGGGTGACTCTAGAATGTTTGTACGATATGGGTATCAAACGAAAGGTGTTACTGAGCATTTTAAGAGGGAGTGGACACTAGGTCTATAGGTGGACGCCTTTTCGAGATATCGCCATTAGGGTGGGCCAGGGGTGACTCTAGAATGTTTGTACGATATGGGTATCAAACGAAAGGTGTTACTGAGCATTTTAAGAGGGAGGGGGCATTAGGTCTATAGGTGGAAGCCCTTTCGAGATATCGCCATTAGGGTGGGACAGGGGTGACTCTGGTATGTTTTTGTACGATATGGATATCAAATTAAAGGTATTAATGAGGGTTTTAAAAGCGAGTGGCCCTTAGATGTATATGTGAAGGCGTTCTCGCGATATCGACCAAAATGTGGACCAGGTGATCCAGAAAATCATCTGTCGGGTACTGCTAATTTATTTATATATGCAATACCACTAACAGTATTCCTGCCAAGATTCCAAGGGCTGTTGATTTCGCCTTGTAGAACTTTTTCATTTTCTTCTACTTAATATGGTAGGTGTCACACCCATTTTACAAAGGTTTTTCCAAAGTTATATTTTGCGTCAATAAACCAATCCAGTTACCATGTTTCATCCCTTTTTTCGTGTTTGGTATAGAATTATGGCATTTTTTTCATTTTTCGTAATTTTCGATATCGATAAAGTGGGCGTGGTTATGGTCAGATTTCGCCCATTTTTTATACCAAGAAAAAGTGAGCTCAGGTAAGTACGTGGGCTAAGTTTAGTAAAGATATATCGGATTTTGCTCAAGTTATTGTGTTAATGGCCGAGCGGAAGGACAGACGGTGGACTGTGTATAAAAACTGGGCGTGGCTTCCACCGATTTCGCCCATTTTCACAGAGAACAGTTACCGTCATAGAATCTATGCTCCTACCAAATTTGAGAAAGATTGGTAAATTTTTGTTCGACTTATGGCAATAAAAGTATTCTAGACAAACTAAATGAAAATGGGCGGAGCCACGCCCATTTTGAAATTTTCTTTTATTTTTGTATTTTGTTGCATCATATCATTACTGGAGTTGAATTTTGACTTAATTTACTTATATACAGTAAAGATATTAAATTTTTTGTTAAAATTTGAATTTAAAAAAATTTTTTTTTAAAAAGTGGGCGTGTTCTTCATCCAATTTTGCTAATTTTTATTTAGCACATATAGAGTAATAGTAGTAACGTTCCTGCTAAATTTCATCATGATATCTTCAACGACTGCCAAATTACAGCTTGCAAAACTTTTAAATTACCTTCTTGTAAAAGTGGGCGGTGCCACGCCCATTGTCCAAAATCTTACTAATTTTCTATTCTGCGTCATAAGTTCAACACATCTACCAAGTTTCGTCGCTTTATCTGTCTTTTGTAATGAGTTATCGCACTTTTTCGGTTTTTCGAAATTTTCGATATCGAAAAAGTGGGCGTGGTTATAGTCCGATATCGTTCATTTTAAATAGCGATCTGAGATGAGTGCTCAGGAACCTACATACCAAATTTCATCAAGATACCTCAAAATTTACTCAAGTTATCGTGTTAACGGACGGACGGACGGACGGACGGACGGACGGACGGACGGACATGGCTCAATCAAATTTTTTTTCGATCCTGATTATTTTGATATATGGAATTCTATATCTATCTCGATTCCTTTATATATGTACAACCAACCGTTATCCAATCAAACTTAATATACTCTGTGAGCTCTGCTCAACTGAGTATAAAAATATTCCAAAGAAAAATACCATGTTTATATTGTCTCCACCAAATGCAGGAAATAATTTTTTTTTTTGATACTTTTATACATTATTGGTTAAATTTTTGTCAAGTAGGTAATTTTAATAGATATTGTTCGTTTCCTTTAATGGAATGTGTAAATAAAAGAATTATATTATGGAATGAACCTTTATTAGAAGCATCAGCAACTGAAACTTTAAAAATGTTATTTGGTGGAGATACAGTTGCTGCAAAAGTAAAATATGCAAATGATGCTGTAATTATGAGAAATCCTGTAATAGTTTTATCAAATAATGATGTTTTTCCAAATGATGTTGCTTTTAGATCAAGAATGTTTATGTATAAATGGAGATCATACAAAAATCTAAAAAAAACCAAATCCATTATTCAGTTATTTTTTATTAAATAAATATAAAATTATTGATTAATTGTAAATTTAACATTTTTGTTTTTGTTATGACTTCAAAATTTTCACTACCTTCTTCTTCTTCGTTATTTATTACAATTTTTCCATTTTCATCATCGGTTACTCCGAATAAAGTTTGTCCATCAGTGTATGAACGATCGTAATTAGCAGTAAAATTCGTTTCCAACGGCCAACTTACACTAGTTCCTTTTCCGAAAGCTGATGAAATATTACATTTAATACCAATTGAACATTCAACTTTCCAATAACAAGCACTATTTAAATATGTTGATGAACTATCTGTAGGTTTTAATTGTGGTGTTGCAATTATACCAACATGTAATTGAGGTTGAGTATCATATCCAAAACCACCTCTAACAGGATGATGCGTTCCATAGGATTCAATTGTCCTCGCATGTATGTCGTTAATATTATTAATGACAATTGGGGTTGTACTTGCTTTACTTAAACCAATGTCACCAGGTATAGAAGTAGAACCAGTTTTAAAAAATTGTAAAACATGACTATGGGGTCTATTTTTAATAGAATGTACTTTATATTTTTGACGAGTATATGGAACAAAATGTTCTATTCCGCGTTTAATAAAACCGCTTTTTGGTATATATTCATAATTAGCAATAGGTATCCCAATAGCTTGATTTATTAAAAATTGATGAACTTGTTCATCCATTCTTACACAACCTTTATTATGAATAATATAATCTGGAAATTTAGTTGTATCTGAATTTTTTTCTCTATTCCATTCATGAATATAATATTGTTCAATAGGTTGCGGTACACATAAAGCATTAGATGGAACATGTTTATAATATTTTTCTTACATTTCTTTTGGCTGAATATTTTCAATTCCAATAACTTTCATTGGATCAGTTGCAGAAGAAGTATATTTAACATTTTTTTCATAAAATTTTTTATTTAATCCTTCTGCAACTAAACCTATGGGAACATATTCTGAAGTTGCAGTGCCAGACATAGTTGCTCCAACATCAAATGCTCTTCGAGTTCCCAATGGCGTAACTTTACATTTTACTTTTGTAACTTCTGCTGTAGAAGGTAATATATCATATCCAGCTTCACTTAAATAGAACGGTACAAAATCTACAGGAATTAGAGCTAATGAAGTTGTAATTTGATCAATACTGGCAGAAGTTTGTATATTTTCAGTACTATAACCATAACTTATTAAAATTTTTGTTTTAGAAAAATTCCTATGATTACTAGAACATGGTTGACTTGTTCTTATCCATGTGATACCCGTAGAAGGGGAATCTCCATTTCCCGTTGCACCCGATCGCGCCCCCGTATTCGGGCCACGACCTGAACCATTTAGGAGATGAATATTTTCTTGCATATCAACATCCATATTAGCAGGATTATTATTACGATAATTAGGCTTTCAATAAATGTAGGATCAGGCTCGCTTGTTTGATCAGTATCACTATCGTCTGAAGGCTTTGCTCGCTTGGTGGGAGGTTCGTTATTGGTTCTGAGGCTTCCGGAAGTCTTATTATTTGTTCCAGAAGTTGTTGCTTGTTCCCCATTTATAATATTATGTTGTGTGTGTTGATTATAATAATATCCTCCTGGTGAGTAATATGAATATATTTGTTTAGCTATTAATGCATTTTTTTTAAATCATGAATATCTCTAAAACCGTCTCTTCCAGGTTTAAATTAAGGATTGTCCCATTCTTGAGCTAAATGCTTTTCTCTATATGCATATAATAATTGACCAAATGTTTTTTTTTCTATTTGACATACTTGGGTATTGAACACCGAAAATTGTTTCAAAACCATATCTAACAGATAATCCAATAATTTCTATTAGTTCTGCTAAACTTTGATTATGTTTCCAATCATTTATAAAATTATTTATTGCCTCAAGATCAGCTTCTCTTATTTGTTCCTCCTTGGTTGCTAACTCATATTCTAAATCGTGAATATATACATCAACATCTACGTCATCCACTGACGTCCACGCACACACATACTCAAAACAATATTCTAAAAATCAAATAGGAACGATACCCACAAGTGATAAGATCCTCCGGTCACAGTAATAGTACGGGTTAACATAACCCCAAAAAATCAAAGATCACTTCACCGCTGCTGCATCACATTTGCAGAAATAATTTTTAGCTAGTTGAAAGCCATCTTATTGGCATTAATTTACAACTAAAGGCCTGATTCTGGACGTAACCAGTACATTTGAAACCGGAGTATTATATCACCGAAAATCGTTACCAGTACTTTTATTCGCGATCCTTGCCCAGGTGGTAACGCTGTCATCACGAAAAAACTCACCAGTGTCTGTGGGGAAATTTAAAATAGAATACATACATATATGTGTGTAAACAAAGAATAAAAGCAGTAAAATGGAGATGAACAAGTAAGTAAATTCTGTGAATATTTTTGAAATTTCTCAGTAAATTAAAAATGCATATAATTATAGGAAGTATGCACGCACTACCCAAACCCAGCTGCGATGGTATATCGCATTTTGCAAGGACCACCCCGAACTAATACAGGGAAAAAACTGCCCCAAATCGCCGAACCAAGTTCAAGATTTGTGGAAAGAGATTTCCATGAGTTACCTAGCCATTCTCCCCGAAGTCCTGCTCCTACAAATCCTGTGCCCACTTGTTGTACCTCCCTATTTCCTGTCACCTCCAATCCTGTGCGCAACAGCAGTGCTTTCAAAAGTCGCGCCTACTTATTCCCTAATACTCCCAATGAAGTGCCCACCAACCGTGCTTCCTCATCCCCTGCCACTACCAATCCAGTGCCCAACAGCGAAGCTTCCTTAGAGCCGGGAACTTCTAATCTTGCTTCCTCCAACCGTGCTGCCTCGAGCAATGCTACTTCCTACTCTGCTTTTCCCAGACAAGTTTCGCAGCCGAGAGAATGCAACAGGAAGAGAGAGACGACAAGAGCAGGCACGACTGGCTCAATCCCTTGACAACTTAGGGAATGGGCTAACATCGTTGGCTGGGGCCGAAATTAATTTACACATACGTAAAACATGTACAAATATTTTTTAAAATTAATATAAACCAAAGGACAAAATTGTATCCGAAATTCACAAAATTTCGATTTAAAAAATTCGTGTCTTCAAAAAAAATTTCGTGAATTTCGGATAAAATTTTGTTGTACACGTTTCATAAAAAATTGCGAAAAAAAATTTATTAAGCAAAACTAGGTAAAAACTGCAAAAAGGTTCTTGTGTGAATACCTTTTTTTTGTCAAACTATAGTACAAATATGAATTATTTTTCTTTTTATTTCCCTGAATTTAATTTAGTTTTTAATAAGCAATATCGAGTGTAATACCAATGATAAAGTATAAAATATTTTTTATTTTCTTTTCGCTATTTATTTAAGTTTTAAGTAATCAAAACTGAACTGAACTGACTTACATATAATTAGATAACTGTTTCTTTATGTGCCTTGAAACTCTTGTTTATTAAACACTTTTTATTCGAGCTCTAGGCTACACAAATACTGGTATAAAAATTCAAAAAATGGCTTTGATGTTTTACAATATTTATTTAATTTATTCTGGACCAGATATTTTTATACCAATATTTGTGTTGCCTAGAGCTAGAATAAAAAGCTTCTAATAAACATTATTAGATAACTTTAACAAAAATATGAATTCTTTTATTATTATTTATTTTAGCTTATTTTAGTTTATAAGCAAGCATTTCCGAAATTGCAGTGGCAATTTTTGGCAAATTTCATCAATGAAATTTTTTCTTGTTTTATTTTTGATATCTAATTATAGAAAAAAGGCATGAATTGTGCATCTGAAACTTTACGTTTCAATCTCAAAAACGTTTTTGAAAAAATTCTAGGAAATTTCGTGAAATGTTTAGAATTTTTCTCAGTGTGCAGTTTTGTAGCCTATTGCCTTTTAGGATAATAATGTGTTAATCTCAATACCCTAAAATAAATTCCCTTTGATAATTACTTTTATTATTTCATTCTTTCAGACCGTATTTCCATAAAAATAAATTTTGTTATATTAAAGAAAAGTCCAAAGTCTATAAAAAAAAGTTCTCAAAAATCAGGAATTCCTTCTACCGCTTTAAACTTAACACATTATTAGCCTAAATTTCAATAGGCTACAAAACTGCATACTGAGAAAAATTCTAAACATTTTTACTGAAGAGTTGAAAATTTGCATTAAAATTCGCAAATTTTCCCGAATTTCTTAAAAAGTTTAAAGTTTTAATCTGGATTGTGGGTGTTATGATACATTTTTTTTTAATTTAGCGAAAATAATTTAGGTCCAGCCAAACTTAGTAAAAAATCTGAGTGACGATGACTTTTGTTCAGGAAAGTATATAATTTTATGAAAATATATACATGGATAAATAATTCTAAATAAACAGCTCTTAAATTAGGAAATCGCTAGGCAGTATTAGGATAAATAGATTATCAATTGCTGCCGAACCCTTTCGCCCTCCCGGTGATGACTACTGTTGGTGTAGTGTAAACAGCCAACAATTGCAATGCCAAAACGCGTTAACTACTTAATGTGCATCCCTGTGAAAAATGCGTCTAAACTTTAATCAAAACAAAGCGGTGCATTTTTAATTGTTGCTGATAGCGCGATTCCCACGATTTAATACAGACGTGTGTGCACCGTGCGACTAATCCAAATTTGCATTTCTACAAATTTGCTGATACTGCATTTCCCACAGACGTCACAAATCAACACAAATATGAAGGTACATATTTGTGTCGAATTGTATGTAGATATGTAAGTATGTAAAGTTTAAAGTAAATATGTATGTAAGAATATGTTTAGAACAATTTAGTATAAATAAGCTGACAATATTTGAACAAAATTAATTCATACTTAAACTTCAAACACTGGGTTTATTTTTGCGAGTAAAGTTATTTACAATCTTTTAATATGGCGATCCTGCCAATGATTCTGCTGGTTGATTAGTCAGCCTAAGTTCATTACTCGCAAAGATATTACTTGGTGATTATTCAGCCTAAGCCCTATAGAGAAACGTCACTATAAAATAAAATAGCAAATAAAATAATTTAAAAAAAAATTCAAGTTAAACGGTTTTATTGAAAACAATACATACATTAAGTAGTAATAATACTAAAAGATAGAAAATAATTAGGTAGGTCCTAGGTACTAGTCATCACACTCCTCATCAATCTAGGACGTTGATCAGACAATTAAATAAAAGCGTTCGGCGCGTGAAGTTTCTGAAAATGTGAGGCGTAGCATAACCTGATTATGGTTCAGTTGGTCTTACTTATGACTATCAATAGAAATTTTTTTATTATAGCGGTTTCTATTTCTGTATGTCAAATATGATTTCCAAATATGAGCTAAATATTTCTATTATTGTATGTAATATGGGCGAAATCGGACCATAAATACGATTTTTGTGAATATCTCGATCCTAGCACCACCTAGCGGCGATTTTTTTTCTTATTATTGCCTTGTCATCGGGTTCTGAACTATATTCCAAGTTTCAAGCTTGTAGCTTATCGGGAAGTTACTTAAATTTTAATTACAAAATTCGCACTGGCCGGCCGGCCATGCTGCCTGTCAAGTCAACCTTAATAAAACCGTTTAAAAAAAGGATTTTCCCGGATCGACAAATCATCCCATGCAACTGCAAATCAACAGCGCGCACAAGAAGCACTCTGCAATAAGTATATTCGAAATATCGCAATAAAGAGGGGTGACTCTAGAATGTGCTTGTACGATATGGGTATCAAATGAAAGGTGTTAATGAGTATTTTAATAGGGAGTGATCCTTAGTTCTATAGGTGGACGCCTTTTCGAGATATCGCTATAAAGGTGGACCAGGGGTGACTCTAGAATGTGTGTGTATGATATGGATATGAAATGAAACGTGCTAATAAGTATTTTAAAATTTAGTGGGCTTTAAATCTATAAGTGGACACCTTTTCGAGATATCGCCATAAAGATGGACCCTGGGTGACTCTAGAATATGTTTGTACGATATGGGTATCAAATGAAAAGTGTTAATGAGTATTTTAAAAGGGAGTGGGTGTTTAGGCCACAAGCCTAAATATGGCGGTGCACCCTCGTATTACTTAACTTTTTCTTTTCGTTGTCCTTTTACCTCACATCTTTCATTTATACATATCGGTTTATACCGATAACCGTTTACCCCGCCGGATAATAGTTAAGCCTAGGATTCGGCGGTGACCGCGAACAAAAGGTTTTTTACCTCTTTCACTTCTTTTGCGAACGTCTAAGAAACCGCCAGCAGCCAAGCCACCAAAGGTAAGCCCTTCAATTCTCTTTAACATTTTAAAATTCATTTTTGCACTTCCGTCATCGGAAACATTGAATGTAAGTGGATTATCTTGCGTTGAATGTGCATTTCCATTTATTTTAATAAATATTATTGTTCACTTTTTTATAACGAATTCGTTTGTGTATTTTCTTTTCTTCTCTCCCCACCATTATTACGAGCGCGCCCTATCTGCGGTCTTGCCGCCGTAACATTGGTCCATCTCCCCGAAATAAAAGCAAAGCGACCTAATTGCCAAATCGAAGGAATAAAATCGATGCACAAATAAATCAGAAATTAATCAGCACATGTGGAAAGCCTAAGAGCTTAGAAAATTATTTATAAAAATATTAAAATCAACCAGCAGTGAAAAAAGTTGGCCATCAAAACGAACGAGCAGCGTATACCAACTCGTCATCACACACATACATACAGTCCATTAGCATTAAAACATCATCAGCATATCAAACAGTCCACTCATCTACATCACATTATCACATCATCATCACAACATCAAACAGTCCACTAATCAACTCATCATACGATATCACGTCCATTTATCACATCAACAGTCCACATAACATCATACATTACCAAAACTTGTGTAAGGTAAGTGGTTGATTTTGGTGCACATTTTTTTATATATACGAACTCACGTATCGAGTGGATTTGTGATATCCATTTGCAAGTCAAAGCAAGTGGAAGTTCATTGTGTCACAACGCACACCTAGCGCCTTTTGATTATCGGCTAAGTCCCCCACCAGTGGTAAGACTTTTCCGACACAACTCAAGGCAGGCAGTCAGTGGATTTTTTTTTTCTTTTTTCTCCTTTTGCAACAAAATTATCACTGCACTGTGCAACCACACTCGGTTTTTATAGACAGTCTTTTCGGTTGTTGATTTTCGGCAACAATCTACATACACTCTCACTTGGTTGATGAACTTGCAGAGAAATACCACAATATTCACGCAGTCATAATATTCTGCAACCACAGGAAAATTTTTTTTCAAAAACATTTCACCTTCGTTGGGTGGCTTGTAGTCATTTTTGCTTAATTGCGACAATCAATAACATTGTTGCAAATCGCTCATTTGTGAATACACTTAATTCAGATTAATTCGAAGGCATTTGATATAGAGTATTTTTTCACCGAATTATATACATATAATCAATTGCGTTATCTTTGAACGGAAATCAGTTCTTAATCAGTTGCGAACTAAAATAATACCATAAAGCCAAAAATTAGCACTGCGTTGAGTGGCTAGTGGCTCATCACAATTGGTCACAAACACAATTTTATACTGATCGTTTACTATTACATAGCTGTATGTTCTCAGCGTTTTTTATAATAAATAATTAAAAGTGTAATTTTCCACATTAAGTTGGATAAACAAAGTTATTGTCTTATTTATATTGGGAAAGATACCCTGGTTGGCTACTCGGCGATACTCATCAACGTTCACATAACACCTTTTTTAATACACATTTAATCCTCGTCAGGATTTCTATCTGTGTTTCACATTAAATCCTCATTGGGATTTTTTATCTGTGGTTCACATTTTACACTATATCCACATTGGGATTACCATCTGCGTTTTTAAATTTTTCAAACACGCTAAGTTTCAAAATATTTCTATCTGTGTCCAACACACCTGTTAAGACACATTAAATATTTGCAGACGATTCTCTTCTCTGCATTGCATATCACTGTAGACACATTAAATCCTTTCAGGACTTCTATCCGTGCTTAATATCACTTTGCACCGACTAGAACCTCAGGATTTCTATCTGTGCTGCATATCACTACATTTATATCACTTCATACACACTAAATCCTCGCCAGGATTTCTATCTGTGTTTATTTCCATATCACTGCATACACATTAAATCCTCGTCAGGATTTCTATCTGTGCTGCATATCACTACATTTATATCATTTTATACACATTAAATCCTCGTCAGGATTTCTATCTGTGGCTTGCACAATCCTCGTGAGGATTTCCATAAGTGGTTCATATCAGCGGCCACATTACATACACGGCATAATTTACATTTGATTAAATTTTTGCTTAGCACTATTCACATAAGATTGCTATCTGTGTTAACACATTCAATCAGAATTCGTGTGTTCCTAAAGCTTTACTTATACAGCGCAATCACAGCAAAAACGAAAACACTCTTATAATTTTTTGTTGTGGTTGCATTTACACCAAAGCCACTAAGTCGTTTACCTCCGAGCTCGACACCTTCAAAGAGACAAAATATTCAAATTAATAAAATCAATGGAGACTTACATTAGATTGGCTGATTCCATAGTGGAGTTTGAACAAGAGTTCAACTCCACCCCGGCCGAATCCCGGAACAAGCACACCCTTGCACTACTGCAAGAGGAGCTAAGGGCACTATGGAAGAAGACCAAGTCCACATATGAAAGTCTTCTCAGCAATTCTGAACTGTCCAAAGACGAGCTCAGCTCATTAAGAAAGAAAAATAAAAGTTGCTTTGCATGCTACCTGCAATGCATGTCTGCTGTGGCGGCTGAAGCCGAAGCTATCACCCCACAGCCGGCGAAAGATGAAGCAAAGGAGGAAGACTCCTCGCGCCGTGGACATAGAATGCGGCTGCCGCCTTGTGACACCGATGTATTTAAAGGCGACTACCTCTCCTGGCCAGCCTTTCGAGATATGTTCACGGCGATATACATCCACAATACCGATCTGAAAGATGTCGAGAAATTATACTATTTGAAGCAAAAAACGCAAGGGGAGGCAAAAGAAATAGTGGGCAGGTGCTCATTAACAAACGAGGGTTTTGCAACCGCCTGGAAGAATCTAAGCGACAGGTACGAAAATAAACGTATCCTCGTCAACACACAATTAAAACTTTTATTTAATCTGACGGCAGTCGAGCAGGAGTGTGGAACATCAATTAAAAAATTGCAACGTGAGATCAACAATTGCATTTCTGCGCTACAATGTCATAATATTGACATCACAAATTGGGACGCAATCATAACTTACTTATGCTCCACAAAACTCCCTGAATCTACATTGGCTCTCTGGGAACAGACCGTAGAACGGAAGACAGATATCCCGAAATGGGAGGATATGGACAAATTCCTGTCCAATCGCTTCCAGACATTAGAGACGGTTTCCGATCTTAGGGGTAATAAAACAACAAAAACACCCAAAAGTCAGAGTTCGAATTCTAGGGAAAATTCTACGAAGCTTGGGGTTTACCAAGCAAGCGTACCAAAGTCGGCATGTAAGATGTGCAACAGTACAGAGCACAAATTACGAAATTGCCAAAAATTCCGTAGGTTGTCCACGTCAGGAAAAATTGAATTTATCAAAAACAATAGTTACTGTCTGAATTGTCTGTCGGGTGGACACACCGTGACACGATGCACTAGCCAATTCAATTGCATCACGTGCCACGCGAGGCACAACACCTTGCTCCATCTTCCGACAGCACAGCCAAAGACAACTCCTCAGAGGTGGACTCAAAACGCCACCGACAACACACCTTCAACCTCACAGCAGGCTAGGGCAAGGATGGCGTCTGAAAAAAGACAAGATAATGCTAATAACGTCTCTTCGTGTCATGCTAACACCACTAAAGGGGTGTTATTAGGAACAGCACGTGTTAATATACACTATAATGGAGTGAAATTTTCCGCCAGAGCGCTGATAGACTCTGGGTCAGAATGTTCTTTCATAACAGAAAGACTAAAAAAGCGAATAAATCTTCCATCCAAACGTCTGCATGTGCAAGTGTCAGGAATAAATAATACCCCATCTGCACAGGTAAAGGAATCATGTGTGATTACGTTAGGTTCGCTCACAGACCCCTTAGTGAGCATCGATACAGTGGTCCTAGTCCTGCCCCAATTAACAGGGGACCTTCCGACTTGCCAAGTGAGCGCAACGACTCGGCAAGCGTTCCCTGATCTGATTCTGGCGGATAAAAGGTTCTTCATTAATGAACCAGTCGATCTCATACTTGGAGGCGACATTTATCCCCAGATAATACTGAACGGTATAAGGAAGAACGTTCTAAATACGCTTCTCGCCCAAGAAACCGTCTTCGGTTGGATTCTAACTGGCCGTGCAGAAGTACCTCACCCAACTAATACACGGGTATCTTTTTTTAATGAAATCAGCCTAGACAAGCAACTAACCGCTTTCTGGGAACTTGAAAACGTACCTAAGAAAAGGGTACTTAACGAAGATAATGCCTATTGCGAGGAACTTTTCAGACTTACAACAGAAAGAAATTCCGATGGCAAATATACTGTCGCCCTTCCTTTTAAACCGGATTTTCCCAACAACATCTCCTTAGGGCCTTCCCTAAACGGCGTCTGCTCCCAATTCTACCGGAATGAGACGCGCCTAGCCAAGACACCGGCCCTACAGACAGAGTACAATAGGGTACTAGCGGAATATGAGACATTGGGACATATGTCAAAAGTTCCAAAGATCATACCACCCCACGTGACCGATTGCTACTTCTTACCCCATCATGCGGTTATAAAAGAGGAAAGCACCACGACCAAAGTTCGTGTGGTGTTCAACGCTTCGTGTCCCACATCCAATGGCACAAACCTAAACGACGTACTTTATACAGGCCCAGTGCTTCAGGCCGACTTAACGATTCTACTCCTGCGATGGAGATTCTTTAAATATGTTTTTAATAGCGACATCGAAAAGATGTACCGGCAGATATTGGTAAAGCCAAACCAAACACAATTCCAGAGAATAGTTTTTCGCAACAATCCTAGTGACCCTATCAGCGTCTACGAATTAAAGACAGTCACCTTTGGAGTCAATTGTGCTCCTTATCTGGCGATAAGGACACTGCACCAACTAGCAGACGACGTTGAAACTTCATTACCCATTGCCGCAGATATCTTACGGACAGGTATGTACGTCGATGACGTTCTAGCCGGGGGACATAGCATCGAATCCACACTCAAAGCTCGCGATGAAATCACAGATGCATTACAGTCCGCTGGTTTTTCCCTCCGCAAATGGACGTCAAATTGCTCAAGAATACTTAAAGGAATACCCAAACCTCATCTGCTCAACGAAGACTTTTTGGAATTCGAGGACACGAGTACGGTCAAGACCCTAGGTATTCGATGGAACGCGCATGCGGATTATTTTTACTTCACGGCAAAACCAATTGAAAATCGGGATATGTTAACGAAAAGGACAATACTTTCTGCAATCGCTAAACTTTTCGATCCCCTAGGTTGGCTCGCCCCAGTCGTCATTGTTGCAAAAATCATTATGCAAGACATTTGGCTAGAGGGGACTGACTGGGACGAACCAGTGTCGGCAGGAACCCTAGACCGATGGCATAATTTTATGCAGGAATACCCCTCCATTAACGGAATTCGTATCCCACGTTGGGTGTATTTTACGCCAACCAACGACGTTGAAATACACGGCTTTTGCGACGCCTCGGAAAAAGCTTACGCCGCGACAGTCTTTTTACGAGCAAAGATAAAGGATGAGGTCTACGTTAACCTATTAATAGCAAAAACAAGAGTAGCACCCGTTAAAACAGTTTCCTTACCCCGATTAGAGCTATGCGGTGCAGTGTTGCTGGCCGAAACCATCGAAGCAGTGCGTGAAAATCTGCATTTAGAAAATTTCAATCTACACCTATGGACAGACTCCACGATTGTTTTGGCATGGATAAGAAAACCCCCTTGTTCTTGGTCAACCTTTGTCGCTCATCGAGTAACGAAAATAGTAGAAAAGGTAGGAAACAAATCCTGGCACCACGTAGAATCCGCATCCAATCCTGCAGACCTGGCTAGCCGAGGACTATCAGCGAAGGAGTTAGTGAATAACTCTTTGTGGTGGCAGGGACCTTCTTGGTTACAAGAAGATAAGACAGAATGGCCAATACAAGAAAAGGACTATCGGACTAACATAGAGGAAAAACGGGTGCAGGTTCATACAACTTCAAAAATAAAAGAGAAAGACGACATCCTCGAACGGTTTTTCAATTTGTCCAGGGCCTTGAGGGTCATATCGTATGTTCGAAGATTTATCCAAAGAACCAATCCTAAGACAAAATCTTCCTTTAAACCGGCATCGCACTTCATTTCACCCGATGAAATCCAGGCCACGACAAGTCAGTTAATAGCTTTCTACCAACGGAGGCACTATACGGAGGAACTTTCGAGCTTAAATTCCGGGAAGCTCATCGGTTCAAAGAGTGAAATCCTCCCTCTTACCCCCCTTGTCGATGATAAGGGCATATTGAGGGTTGGCGGTCGTCTGTCAGGGGCCAAGGATCTTCCCTACAGTGAACGGCACCCGATCATTCTGCCGTATGACTGCCGGCTCACACGACTTCTTGTCCAGTTCATCCATAAAGACACCCTGCACGGGGAGAACCAACTTATGTTTCGTCGCCTACGCACACAATATTGGATCCCTAGGGTCAAAAATATGATCCGATCGGTCATACACAATTGCAAAACGTGCACAATATTCCGCAAGCGGACCCAAACCCAACTTATGGGAGACCTACCCTCAGAACGAACCACCTTTTCCCGGGCTTTCACCAATGCGGGAGTAGACTTTGCCGGACCATTTGACATCAAATCTTATAGTGGAAGAGGATGCCGCATGTCAGAGGGTTACGTCTGCCTCTTTGTTTGCTTTGCAACCAAGGCTATTCACTTGGAACCCACTAGTGACCTCGGCACTGCCGCATTCCTGGCAGCTTTCGACAGATTTGTTGCGCGGCGAGGATGTCCAAAGAACATCTACTCCGACAACGGAACCAATTTTGTCGGAGCCTCCAGAGCTCTCCGCTCAGAACTCAAAGCTTTCCTGGCGGACGCTCGCAACCAAACTCTATCTAAGTACAGTCACCAAAACCTGACATGGCATTTCATACCACCAGGAGCTCCTCACATGGGCGGGCTATGGGAGGCAGGGGTCAAAAGCTTCAAGAACCACTTCAAGAAGATCGCGTTGGATCACAAATTTACCCTTGAAGAGTTCAGCACACTACTTTGTCGAATCGAGTCCTGTCTCAATTCTCGACCGTTAAGCCCCTCCTCCAACGAGCCGTCTAATTTGGAGCCACTTACTCCAGGCCATTTCCTCGTTGGAGGCCACCTACTAGCGCCACCCGAGATCGACGTCAGCGAGAATCGCGCATCACTCGTCAATCGATGGGAAAAACTCAAGGCGCTGCATCAAACCTTCTGCAAACGGTGGAAAACGGAGTATCTCACCGAATTGCAGAAGCGCGTTAAGTGGAAGCATCCACAATCAAACCTCAAACAGGGAGACCTAGTCGTCATTAAGGAGGATAATCTGCCCCCCAACGAATGGAGACTAGGTCGGATAGCCACCCTTCATTATGGCCCCGATAACCGAGTTCGAGTCGTCGAACTGGATACGGCAAGGGGACAAACCACCAGACCAATCACGAAATTGGTCCTATTACCACCCTCCAGTGAGGGTGAGGGAGACTTGTAACTCCCAACCGCTCTAACAAACCCCGTATAACCCAGCTCTCGTTCACCCTGAACGAGGCCTACAACCCACTTAAACCCGCTCTCGTTCACCCCGAACGAGGCCAACAGAAGCCTAAAGCAGATAAACTATCTGCCACCGCATACCCCCCTAAAATAAAATTAACCCCGCTCTCGTTCACCCCGAACGAGGCCAACAGACCGCGCAACCCAGCTCTCGTCCACCCCGAACGAAGCCAACAATCCTAAATCAAACTCGTGGCGCAATCGGTAACACCAAACAACCAATCCAACAAGCAGAAGTTAATTTATCAAACAAAACACTACAAGCAATGAGTGAATTATTTGATGAAAACCTCAAGTCCTTTGCTACAAAAACTGAATTGACTGAAGTAACTAAAATTGTTTTAATTTCTATCATATTCTTTAATCGAAACTTTGCTTGTAATATTTTACTTGAATATATAAATAAACAGCCAGTCCCACTGATTTTATGGTATATGTTAAAAGGAAAAAATACGGCTATTATGATTCACGCTGCAATATGCAAGCCAAGTTTCAGCAGAGAGCTGGAAGTTTTAAAATAGTCAAAATTCCTTTAAGCAATATTTCAGCTCTTATGTAAAGATAATACGGTGTTAATCAGATGCAAATATACAGACCCACGTCTACCACAGATTGCATATGCATTCGGCCATGGCACGTGGACAACAGAATCCAACAACTAAGTGCAACTGATGCACTGCCCCGACATCCACATACATACAAATATTTACGTATATTTGAAATACAGTTCTCTAATGGTCACCTCCCACAGCACTACACATTAAGCGCATGAGAGGAGGTACCCATTGTTTCACAAAAAAAATAGTTACTCTTTTTAAGGGTCATTCAGTCTCAAAACAAGCTTGAACTTTTACAGAACTTTATTCGCATCTGCACAGAATTTCCTAAGAAAGAGTTCTAGAAATTGGATTTTAACAGGTTAGAAATTAAAAAAAAGGGGGGATTCCTAAAGCAATTTCCAAGGACAGCTCATTTGAAGATTTTAATTTGCAATTTTGATTGCATTTATTTTAAAAATAATAAAAGTTTGATAAAAGTATACTAAAATCAAATTCACTACGACTACATAGGGTAATTTTTGTAATACTTCCGTCTATTATAACTACGGCAATCTCACCTGACAGCACGGTAGTAATGAACGGTCCTTCATTTGAGCCATTCTAGCGCCCGCAAGGTTTCCGGTGTAAGTGGATCCATGGAGTCGAAATACACCAACTCTTTTAGGTCGAGTCCCTTTTGGGTTGCAACACAACGGTGCCTACGACAAGTAAGGAATGAGTTGGTATGACGCTCACAGTGGTCATTTTCTCTTTTAGCAACTTACCTAGGTTTGAAATCGGGTCCGTCTTCGTAAGCTGTTCCGGTTTATAAACGGAAGCACTGCCGGGGCGTGTACCTTCCGGCACGACTAGCACGCCCGGATCAATTACAAGACAACACCAGCAACTAACAATAGTGCAGCATCCATAACAGCAGCACCGTTCAACATTGTAGCCATAAGAATGTCGTGACCGGGGCAATATACGAAGCGTACATGACGTACCTACTTGAAGCGTCATGCCAATTGATTGAGAACCTCGGTAATAAGCTGTGTATGATTCAGCTTCTTTGCGATCTTCTTCAATATGCGAATGCACGGCTTCTTGCTCCACTGTGAGCTGTCTTTAGCGGTTGATTGATGTTAATGCGAAGCTTCTTGTTTTTCTATGGTCCAAGAATAGCTCCAACATAGGGTTGGGATTGAGCGAATTCTCATCATCGGCACATAGTAGCCATTTAGCTTTCATTAAAATTTGTAGCACCTGTTTGAGATTTGCCAACCTAATTTGCGTACTTTCTTGCAGTTGCTGTAATGTGAACTTTGTTTGATCATTAAATTGTAGAAGCACAGTCATTTGGAGAGTACTTGCTTGCAATGCGTAACGATTTCGGAAACCGTTTGTTCCTTTACACAAATTATACAGCCAATTAAGCTTACGACCTGAGTGACGATTTGCATAGAACTCATTAAATTGCTGTACAGATCGTCCCAATTCGCATCCTTATATGGTGCTTTGATTAAATGGCCACGAGCCCGATGACAACCCTTCAATGCAAAAATCATTTTCTTGTGGGATTCTTGCATTAGCCAAATGTTGTTTGAAGCTCAAATTTTAAATCTTGAGCGAGACCTATATCTTGAAACATCCGTTGCAGCTTGACTGTATATTTATAACCACAAGCTTGTTTTAATTTGAAATCGTCATGCATCTGCATGAAATGATGCCGAAACAATTTTCGCAAATATCGCAAATGCATACGCAGTAACTCTTGAGTCACACGGTTCGGCTCTGCGAGTGCTTCATTAGTTTTCTAAGCTCTGCTGTTTTCACTTATCGTAAAAAAAAAAAAAAAATTGTGCGTTAAATTTTATAACTTACGCACTAATCTTTGATCTTTCTCATACTTTGCATATTATATATAGTTGTAGTAGGAATGCATACATTTTAAAGTTTAAAATAATGTATGCTCCATATTGACTTTGCGGGTGCAATCTTGAGCTAAAGCGATCTAACCCATATACTGATATGAAGCACAAACCGGCTCTTGACGTCGCACATGTGGCGAAGTTTGTTGCATGGCCAAACGTTGCAAATGACATGAACGACATAAGAGGCGCCCATCTAATGCTTAACAACGTTTATCTGGTGCATCAGTGAGCTGCATGCCGCACTCTTCGCATTGTAACAATCAACACAAAAATCTTTATCCATTGAGACTACACGCACCGTTTCATCAGTGCCCTCGACAGGTGTTATGCCCTTGCCACAGCTAGCGCATTTCGGAGCAAATATTCGATGATGTAAACGATCACAGTAAATCTTGTGATCCACATCAACCGTAAAAGGAACACCATTTAAACATTTATTACAACGCAGCAACGGAAACAGCCAGGATGATAGGACTTTCGCATTGCTTGGAGAATCATTCCCATTATCAATTACCCACAGGTGGCACATTTTCTGCTGTTTGGTGAAAAGCAGAATACTTATAATCTCCCTCGTAATAAACACCCCCATGTACATTATAGAACGCTTTGCCGCGCAGCGCGCGTCCACAAGAACAACAAATAAAACAATTGGTATGATAATAAATTTCCCATAGCTTGACAAGCTTGACCTGCACCTTTGCCCTTATCACCGCACGTGTGACATATACCAAAATATTCACACTATTCCTCGCTTTGCTCAACAATATCTTTAGCGTGTGCACAACCAACCACTATTTAGATGAGCTATATACATAACTGCGATCACTAAAAGATTACCCACATTATCATTAATTCGTAGCTGTGTACCTGAAATGAAATAAAAAAGAGTCGCTGAAATGAGAAAAAAGGGAATAAGAAATTAAAAAATTTAAAATTATCAAAAAAGGGAACGATACTCATACTTACCCATCACCAGTTTTCTTCATAGTGAAAATTCATTCAAAATGTCTCTATACTCATTTCCATGAATGAATGACATTTTGAATGAACGAAACAAAGTTGCCACTCGGTACTCACGCAGTAAGCACTTTGCGCGCGATCCAAAGAGTATCACAACTCGGATCCGCGGGATCCAACAAATTCGAGTGTTAATAACCGAACAAAAAATCAACTAACGAAAACCCTGAAGATACAGCCGGGTTTCACTCAAAACACACGCGCCAGGTTGTATTTCGATAGTTTTCCTGACATTCGGCCGTCTTTTTGCTTCTTTCCTTTTTTTGAGGAAAGTTTTTAGTTTGAAAATTTGGGCATAAGAACACAATCCAAATCAGCCTGCTTGGGAAAAAAAGGGGGGTTAACCACTCGAGACCGAAATAATTTTCGCGGTTTATCTCTGCATGATTTTGTTTGTGTTTTACTTTTTAAACATGTCACACTCAATAGTGGTCTCGCTTTCATGACAGAAATTGCTTTGGTTGTGTACTGAAGTTTCGACAGACTTTAGTCAGTCCCTTTTTTGCTTGAAATCCCAGCAGGAATAAAGTAGTGTCATCTATGCTTTCGATGTTACAAACAAGGGAGAAATTAAACCTTTTAGAACAGACTATAAATTTAATGTCGCGTCAGGACTCAGACGCAAGCTGTCCCTAAATACTTCATGACATGACTATTATGCATCAATACATTGCAATGGGCAGCACCGCACAGCGGTCTCATTCCAACGATTGGAAGAGTGAACAGCTGACAGCTCTACAAATTGCCACACTCGTTAGCGTAGGCTACTCCCGCCAGGGTTGTGTTGGAATCAACAAACACACCACAATTTGTGATTCTCACACAACATGGCCCAAATCAACACAAAGAGTGTTCCCAGACAGCGAGTAAAGGCCTCTTTACATTTGTCGCACATTTGTATGCACGACGTCATTTGACTAGTCATTTTACCGGGATTCATAGGTTATATTCACAGCCACATTTGTATCGGCGTGGGTGAGTTTTGTGACCAAATTGTTGTAGGGCAACTACAAGGAGCCGTGAAAATACACGGGTAACTCGTGATACCATCTGCTACACAAATGTAGCGTATATTACCGCATATCGCCTGTATTAGGCAAACACCAAAAAACATAGTTTGTCCGAAGTCTATATTTAATAAATCTTAATTTCACTCCTTGATTGTTTCAACATCAGAACTTTCATTCTGATGAAAATATTTTCAACATTAAAGATAACCTTTATGCGTATCTCAATGCAATTTTACCCCAACCTAACAGTGGTTTCAATCACTACACGTCGTTATGTCGGCAGACTGACTTAATCATATTATTCATCCCGAGTACGCCAACCACAAGCTCAGCCTCTTAAGCTCCTTGTCTCCGCTCATAAGCCACCCAATCTAAGGGCATCTACGAATGTTCTACTAACAATTTGATATTCCAGAATGACTGGATTGTCCCACAAACGCGCCAAGACGGAGGCACGCGGCAACACATTCAGCGCCCCCTGCCGGCTATGTCAAAAGTCGCACAGCATAAGGCTCTGCCCGATTTACCGGGGCATGACAAACATGGATCGACTAAAGACGATCATAGATTTGCGATATTGCACAAATTGCTTATCGCCATTCCACCAACGGAAGACATGTCCCAGCGAAGATCGCTGTCATCGGTGCAACGAGCAGCACCACACGTCAACACACCTCGACGACGTTCCACCACCGTCCCACGAGAGCGATGGCGAAGAGAGCTCCGACGGAGCCCTATCCATCCACGTCACGGAACAAACCCTGTGGTGGGAAGCGGACGTCGCCCAGGAAGAGGTCGAACGACGGGAAGATCCTACTTCAATGCTAACCACGACACCACCGGGCGGTTCAGGACCACAACGTTTCCGACCGCTCCTACGGCATGAAAGGCCTTCAAACTTACAACGCGGGGATGGCGGGGAGACACGTCCTTTCCCCCCATCGCACCGCTCTGCCGGGCGGCGCCGTGGCGACGCGGAACCGCGTCCGTCCCGCTCGTCACGCCGCTCAATTGGCAGGGCGGCCCCGTATAATGCTCGTGCCCAAGTAACTACGCTCGCGCGCCAACCAACAACGCTCGCGCGCCAACCAACAACGCCAGCCGGCTTCAGAACGGGACGCCTCCGGGAGACTCCTCTAGCAACGACCATTACACGCGCATTCGTAGCCATAGCTCCAACGGCGGTCGTCCGGATAGCAGCAGGAGGGAAGCTCCACGCAGTACGCGCCCTTATCGATCCGTGCGCTCCCAATTCAATCATCGATGCGAATCTCGCGAAGGACCTCGGGTTAGAGCGAACGGGCACGTCCTATCACGTGAAGTGCACGCTTGTTCTGCGAGGGAAATACGGGGTAACGGGAGCAGTGACGACCCAGGCCACAGTGGTGTCGCGATATTCACGGCTTACTCCGACAGCAAATCTGGATCCATCGGTAGCCACGCCATTCCAATTTATGAAGCTGGCGGATCCATCTTTCCACCGGTCTACACCTGTCCGGCTCACACTAGGTGCCGACGTCTACGCCAGCCTAATGGTTAGCGGCACACCACCGTCGAACGTCGGCGGGCTGCTGACTCAAGCCACCATATTCGGGTTGGTAGTGTCTGGAGCCCACCAGCAATAATCGGGTATATGTCCATTCAATAAGTAAAGTGCACTAAAATCAACCCATGTCTATTTCGACTAACATCTCTTTATTCACAGGAATCCCACGGAGAAGCGTCTGGCGTCGGCGAATTATGTACCCTGGTCACACTATCTATCTGCCATATGCAGTTACAGCATGGCCTAAATTTAAGCTGAGATTCGTTAATTTTAAGTTGAGAATCGTTCTCGCGAGCCCTTGGGGACTTGGTTGTTGGGGCGTTGCGATCGTTTCGAAGTTGCTCGCCGCAAGGGGGCCGGCATGTTTAGGCCACAAGCCTAAATATGGCGGTGCACCCTCGTATTACTTAACTTTTTCTTTTCGTTGTCCTTTTACCTCACATCTTTCATTTATACATATCGGTTTATACCGATAACCGTTTACCCCGCCGGATAATAGTTAAGCCTAGGATTCGGCGGTGACCGCGAACAAAAGGTTTTTTACCTCTTTCACTTCTTTTGCGAACGTCTAAGAAACCGCCAGCAGCCAAGCCACCAAAGGTAAGCCCTTCAATTCTCTTTAACATTTTAAAATTCATTTTTGCACTTCCGTCATCGGAAACATTGAATGTAAGTGGATTATCTTGCGTTGAATGTGCATTTCCATTTATTTTAATAAATATTATTGTTCACTTTTTTATAACGAATTCGTTTGTGTATTTTCTTTTCTTCTCTCCCCACCATTATTACGAGCGCGCCCTATCTGCGGTCTTGCCGCCGTAACAGTGGGCTTTAGTTCTATAGGTGGACGCCTTTTCGAGATATCGCCATAAATGTGGACCAGGGGCGACTGTAGAATGTGTTTGTACAATATGGGTACCAAATGAAAGGTTCTAATGAGGGTTTTATAAGGGAGTGGCCCTTAGTTGTATATGTGAAGGCGTTTTGGAGATATTGACCAAAATTTGGACCAGGGTTACCCAGAACATCATCTGTCGGGTACCGCTAATTTATTTATATATGTAATACCACGGACAGTATTCCTGCCAATATTTCAGGGCTTTTGATTTCACCCTGCAGAACTTTTTCATTTTCTTCTACTTAATATTTTACGTCAATAAACCAATCCAATTACCATGTTTCGTCCCTTTTTTCGTATTAGGTATAGAATAATGGCATTTTTTTAATTTTTCGTAATTTTCGATATCGAAAAAGTGGGCGTGGTCATAGTCGGATTTCGGCCATTTTTTATACCAAGATAAAGTAAGTTCAGATAAGTACGTGAACTAAGTTTAGTAAGGATATATTGATTTTTGCTCAAGTTATCATGTTAATGGCCGAGCGGAAGGACAGACGGTCGACTGTGTATAAAAACTGGGCGTGGCTTTAACCGATTTCGCCCATTTTCACAGAAAACAGTTATCGTCATAGGGTCTATGCCCCTCCAAATTTCACAAGGATTGATAAATTTTTGTTCGACTTATGGCATTAAAAGTATTCTAGACAAATTAAATGAAAAGGGCGGAGCCACGCCTATTTTGACATTTTCTTTTATTTTTGTATTTTGTTGCACTATATTATTACTGGAGTTGAATGTTGACATAATTTACTTATATACTGTAAAGATATTAAATTTTTTGTTAAAATTTGACTTAAAAAAAATTTTTTTTTAAGTGGTCGTGTTCGTCATCCGATTTTCCTAATTTTTTTTAGCATATATATAGTAATAGGAGTAATGTTCCTGCCAAATTAAAAGTATTGCTGGAAAATATGAAAATGGTATAAGAAAAGATTTGAAAAATGTTTGCATCCTCTGTACCTTCTTTTACCCATTGGTTTAACTACCATTACTATACAACTACTCCTTATTCTAGCAGCAACTGAATCTAATATACTGTATACAATACGCTCATAAAGCTCGTTTTTAGAACAATGTCAATTTTCAACCAATGATGACTGTAACCATTATCTTATTCTATACGTTTTAATTTTAATTTGAAATGGACTACCAATACAAAAAGCTTTGTTTAACCGTTTTCATCTAGGATATCCTCGCCTTTTAGAGAGGTCATAATTATTGATAATAGAATTTTTGCATCTAGATAAATAGATAGTAGATATATAGGGCCCTGTAGAATAGAAAATATCAATAGGAAAAATAATTTTATTAATAACCGGTAGAATAGAAAATCTCAATAGGAAAAATAATTTTACTAATAACATGTTGAATAGAAAATATCAGTAGGAAAAATAATTTTATTAATGACCTATAGAGTAGAAAATATCGATAGTAAAAATAATTACACTTTAAGCTACTCTAGAATAGGAAACAATGATAAGCAAAAATTTTCCAATAACATAGAAAATAGCGATATCATAAAGAATAAGAAAATAATAATACACAAAAATAGACTTAAATTAATAGAATAAGAAAATTTTCAACTTGTAAATATAAAATACAAAATATAAAATTTATTTATTTACATTTAACTAAATAAAAATGTAAATTAAAATAGAATACTCATGCATTCGCCAAATGCATAAGCATTCTGAAAAAAAAAGGGAGATGTAGTGTAATCAGCCAACAATTGCAATTCCAAAACGGGTAAACCACCTAATGTGCCACCCTGTGACAAAATGTGTCTAAACTTTAATCAACACAAAGCAGGACATTTTTAATTGTTGCTGATAGCGCAATTCCCACAATTTAATGCAGACGTGTGTGCACCGTGCGACTAATCCAAATTTGCATTTAGGCAAATTTGCTGATACTGCATTTCACACAGTTGCTTGTTCCCCATTTATAATATTATGTTGTGCGTCATAATCTTTTTATAATTGATTATAACAATATCCTCCTGGTGCGTAATATGAATATATTTGTTTAGCTATTAATGCATTTTTTTTAAATCATGAATATCTCTAAAACCGTCTCTTCCAGGTTTAAATTTAAGATTGTCCCATTCTTGAGCTAAATGCTTTTCTCTATATGCATATAATAATTGACCAAATGTTTTTTTCTCTATTTGACATACTTGCGTATTGAACACCGAAAATTGTTTCAAAACCATATTTAACAGATAATCCAATAATTTCTATTAGTTCTGCTAAACTTTGATTATGTTTTCCAATCATTTATAAAATTATTTATTGCCTCAAGATCAGCTTCTCTTATTTGTTCCTCCTTGGTTGCTAACTCATATTCTAAATCGTGAATATATACATCAACATCTACGTCATCCACTGACGTCCACGCACACACATACTCAAAACAATATTCTAAAAATCAAATAGGAACGATACCCACAAGTGATAAGATCCTCCGGTCACAGTAATAGTACGGGTTAACATAACCCCAAAAAATCAAAGATCACTTCACCGCTGCTGCATCACATTTGCAGAAATAATTTTTAGCTAGTTGAATGCCATCTTATTGGCATTAATTTACAACTAAAGACCTGATTCTGAACGTAACCAGTAAATTTGAAACCGGAGTATTATATCACCGAAAATCGTTACCAGTACTTTTATTCGCGATCCTTGCCCAGGTGGTAACGCTGTCATCACGAAAAAACTCACCAGTGTCTGTGGGGAAATTTAAAATAGAATACATATATATATGTGTGTAAACAAAGAATAAAAGCAGTAAAATGGAGATGAACAAGTAAGTAAATTCTGTGAATATTTTTGAAATTTCTCAGTAAATTAATAAATGCATATAATTATAGGAAGTATGCACGCACTACCCAACCCCAGCTGTGATGGTATATCGCATTTTGCAAGGACCACCCCGAACTAATACAGGGAAAAAACTGCCCCAAATCGCCGAACCAAGTTCAAGATTTGTGGAAAGAGATTTCCATGAGTTACCTAGCCATGCTCCCCGAAGTCCTGCTCCTACAAATCCTGTGCCCACTTGTTGTACCTCCCTATTTCCTGTCACCTCCAATCCTGTGCGCAACAGCAGTGCTTTCAAAAGTTGCGCCTACTTATTCCCTAATACTCCCAATGAAGTGCCCACCAACCGTGCTTCCTCATCCCCTGCCACTACCAATCCAGTGCCCAACAGCGAAGCTTCCTTAGAGCCGGGAACTTCTAATCTTGCTTCCTCCAACCGTGCTGCCTCAGGCAATGCTACTCCCTACTCTGCTTTTCCCAGACAAGTTTCGCAGCCGAGAGAATGCAACAGGAAGAGAGATGTACGGAATGAAATTTTGAACACTGTGCAACAGGACATGAGAGAGAGGCGACAAGAGCAGGCACGACTGGCTCAATCCCTTGACAACTTAGGGAATGAGCTAACATCGTTGGCTGGGGCCGAAATTAATTTACACATACGTAAAACATGTACAAATATTTTTTAAAATTAATATAAACCAAAGGAAAAAAATTGTATCCGAAATTCACAAAATTTCGATTCAAAAAATTCGTGTATTCAAAAAAAATTTCGTGAATTTCGGATAAAGTTTTGTTGTACAGGTTTCATAAAAAAATTGCGAAAAAAAATTTATTAAGCAAAACTAGGTAAAAACTGCAAAAAGGTTCTTGTGTGAATACCTTTTTTTTGTCAAACTATAGTACAAATATGAATTATTTTTCATTTTATTTCCATGAATTTAATTTAGTTTTTAATAAGCAATATCGAGTGTAATACCAATGATAAAGTATAAAATATTTTTTATTTTCTTTTCGCAATTTATTTAAGTCTTAAGTAACCAAAACTGAACTGAACTGACTTACATATAATTAGATAACTGTTTCTTTATGTGCCTTGAAATTCTTGTTTATTAAAAACTTTTCATTCGAGCTCTAGGCTACACAAATACTGGTATAAAATTGCAAAGAATGGCTTTGATGTTTTACAATATTTATTTAATTTATTCTGGACCAGATATTTTTATACCAATATTTGTGTTGCCTAGAGCTAGAATAAAAAGCTTTTAATAAACATTATTAGATAACTTTAACAAAAATATGAATTTTTTTATTATTATTTATTTTAGCTTATTTTAGTTTATAAGCAAGCATTTCCGAAATTGCAGTGGCAATTTTTGGCAAATTTCATCAATGAAATATTTTCTTGTTTTATTTTTGATATCTAATTATAGAAAAAAGGCATGAATTGTGCATCTGAAACTTTACGTTTCAATCTCAAAAACGTTTTTGAAAAAATTCTAGGAAATTTCGTGAAATGTTTAGAATTTTTCTCAGTGTGCAGTTTTGTAGCCTATTGCCTTTTAGGATAATTAATCTCAATACCCTAAAATAAATTCCCTTTGATAATTACTTTTATTATTTCATTCTTTCAGACCGTATTTCCATAAAAATAAATTTTGTTATATTAAAGAAAAGTCCAAAGTCTATAAAAAAAAGTTCTCAAAAATCAGGAATTCCTTCTACCGCTTTAAACTTAACACATTATTAGCCTAAATTTCAATAGGCTACAAAACAGCATACTGAGAAAAATTCTAAACATTTTTTACTGAAGAGTTGAAAATTTGCACTAAAATTCGCGAATTTACCCGAATTTCTTAAAAAGTTTAAATTTTTAATCTGGATTGTGGGTGTTATGATACATTTTTTTTTAATTTAGCGTAAATAATTTAGGTCCAGTCAAACTTAGTAAAAAATCTGAGTGACGATGACTTTTGTTCAGGAAAGTATATAATTTTATGAAAATATAAACATGGATAAATAATTCAAAATAAACAGCTCTTAAATTAGGAAATCGCTAGGCAGTATTAGGATAAATAGATCATCAATTGCTGCCGAACCCTTTCGCCCTCCCGGTGATGACTACTGTTGGTGTAGTGTAAACAGCCAACAATTGCAATGCCAAAACGCGTTAACTACTTAATGTGCATCCCTGTAAAAAATGCGTCTAAACTTTAATCAAAACAAAGCAGTGCATTTTTAATTGTTGCTGATGGCGCGATTCCCACGATTTAATACAGACGTGTGTGCACCGTGCGACTAATCCAATTTTGCATTTCTACAAATTTGCTGATACTGCATTTCCCACAGACGTCACAAATCAACACAAATATGAAGGTACATATTTGTGTCGAATTGTATGTAGATATGTAGGTATGTAAAATTTAAAGTAAATATGTATGTAAGAATATGTTTAGAACAATTTAGTATAAATAAGCTGACAATATTTGAATAAAATTAATTCATACTTAAACTTCAAACACTGGTTTTATTTTTGCGAGTAAAGTTATTTACAATCTTTTAATATGGCGATCCTGCCAATGATTCTGCTGGTTGATTAGTCAGCCTAAGTTCATTACTCGCAAAGATATTACTTGGTGATTATTCAGCCTAAGCCCTATAGGGAAACGTCACTATAAAATAAAATAGCAAATAAAATAATTAAAAAAAAAATTCAAGTTAAACGGTTTTATTGAAAACAATACATACATTAAGTAGTAATAATACTAAAAGATAGAAAATAATTAGGTAGGTCCTAGGTACTAGTCATCACACTCCTCATCAATCTAGGACGTTGATCAGACAATAAAATAAAAGCGTTCGGCGCGTGAAGTTTCTGAAAATGTGAGGCGTATCATAACCTGATTATGGTTCAGTTGGTCTTACTTATGACTATCAATAGACATTTTTTTATTATAGCGGTTTCTATTTCTGTATGTCAAATATGATTTCCAAATATGAGCTAAATATTTCTATTCTTGTATGTAATATGGGCGAAATCGGACCATAAATACGATTTTTGTGAATATCTCGATCTTAGCGCCACCTAGCGGCGATTTTTTTCTTATTATTGCCTTGTCATCGGGTTCTGAACTATATTCCAAGTTTCAAGCTTGTAGCTTATCGGGAAGTTACTTAAATTTTAATTACAAAATTCGCACTGGCCGGCCGGCCGTGCTGCCTGTCAAGTCAACCTTAATAAAACCGTTTAAAAAAAGGATTTTCCCGGATCGACAAATCATCCCATGCAACTGCAAATCAACAGCGCGCACAAGAAGCACTCTACAATAAGTATATTCGAGATATCGCAATAAAGAGGGGTGACTCTAGAATGTGCTTGTACGATATGGGTATCAAATGAAAGGTGTTATTGAGTATTTTAATAGGGAGTGATCCTTAGTTCTATAGGTGGACGCCTTTTCGAGATATCGCTATAAAGGTGGACCAGGGGTGACTCTAGAATGTGTGTGTATGATATGGATATGAAATGAAACGTGCTAATAAGTATTTTAAAATTTAGTGGGCTTTAAATCTATAAGTGGACACCTTTTCGAGATATCGCCATAAAGATGGGCCCTGGGTGACTCTAGAATATGTTTGTACGATATGGGTATCAAATGAAAAGTGTTAATGAGTATTTTAAAAGGGAGTGGGCTTTAGTTCTATAGGTGGACGCCTTTTCGAGATATCGCCATAAATGTGGACCAGGGGCGACTGTAGAATGTGTTTGTACAATATGGGTACCAAATGAAAGGTTCTAATGAGGGTTTTATAAGGGAGTGGCCCTTAGTTGTATATGTGAAGGCGTTTTGGAGATATCGACCAAAATTTGGACCAGGCTTACCCAGAACATCATCTGTCGGGTACCGCTAATTTATTTATATATGTAATACCACGGACAGTATTCCTGCCAATATTTCAGGGCTTTTGATTTCACCCTGCAGAACTTTTTCATTTTCTTCTACTTAATATTTTACGTCAATAAACCAATCCAATTACCATGTTTCGTCCCTTTTTTCGTATTAGGTATAGAATAATGGCATTTTTTTAATTTTTCGTAATTTTCGACATCGAAAAAGTGGGCGTGGTCATAGTCGGATTTCGGCCATTTTTTATACCATATAAAGTAAGTAAGTTCAGATAAGTACGTGAACTAAGTTTAGTAAGGATATATTGATTTTTGCTCAAGTTATCATGTCAATGGCCGAGCGGAAGGACAGACGGTCGACTGTGTATAAAAACTGGGCGTGGCTTTAACCGATTTCGCCCATTTTCACAGAAAACAGTTATCGTCATAGGGTCTATGCCCCTCCAAATTTCACAAGGATTGATAAATTTTTGTTCGACTTATGGCATTAAAAGTATTCTAGACAAATTAAATGAAAAAGGGTGGAGCCTCGCCTATTTTGACATTTTCTTTTATTTTTGTATTTTGTTGCACTATATTATTACTGGAGTTGAATGTTGACATAATTTACTTATATACTGTAAAGATATTAAATTTTTTGTTAAAATTTGACTTAAAAAAAATTTTTTTTTTAAGTGGTCGTGTTCGTCATCCGATTTTCCTAATTTTTTTTAGCATATATATAGTAATAGGAGTAATGTTCCTGCCAAATTAAAAGTATTGCTGGAAAATATGAAAATGGTATAAGAAAAGATATGAAAAATTTTTGCATCCTCTGTACCTTCTTTTACCCATTGGTTTAACTACCATTACTATACAACTACTCCTTGTTCTAGAAGCAACTGAATCTAATATACTGTATACAATACGCTCATAAAGCTCGTTTTTAGAACAATGTCAATTTTCAACCAATGATGACTGTAACCATTATCTTATTCTATACGTTTTAATTTTAATTTGAAATGGACTCCCAATACAAAAAGCTTTGTTTAACCGTTTTCATCTAGGATATCCTCGCCTTTTAGAGAGGTCATAATTATTGATAATAGAATTTTTGCATCTAGATAAATAGATGGCAGATATATAGGGCCCTGTAGAATAGAAAATATCAATAGGAAAAATAATTTTATTAATAACCGGTAGAATAGAAAATCTCAATAGGAAAAATAATTTTACTAATAACATGTTGAATAGAAAATATCAGTAGGAAAAATAATTTTATTAATAACCTATAGAGTAGAAAATATCGATAGTAAAAATAATTACACTTTAATCTAGTCTAGAATAGGAAACAATGATAAGCAAAAATTTTCCAATAACATAGAAAATAGCGATATCATAAAGAATAAGAAAATAATAATACACAAAAATAGACTTAAATTAATAGAATAAGAAAATTTTCAACTTGTAAATATAAAATACAAAATATAAAATTAATTTATTTACATTTAACTAAATAAAAATGTAAATTAAAATAGAATACTCATGCATTCGCCAAATGCATAAAAATAAATAAAAAATAAAAGGGAGATGTAGTGTAATCAGCCAACAATTGCAATTCCAAAACGGGTAAACCACCTAATGTGCCACCCTGTGGCAAAATGTGTCTAAACTTTAATCAACACAAAGCAGGACATTTTTAATTGTTGCTGATAGCGCAATTCCCACAATTTAATGCAGACGTGTGTGCACCGTGCGACTAATCCAAATTTGCATTTAGGCAAATTTGCTGATACTGAATTTCACACAGACGTCACAAATCAACACAAATATGAAAGTACACATTTGTGTGGATTTATATGTAGATATGTAGGTATGTAAAGTTTAAGTTAAATATTTACGTAAGAATATGTTTAGAACAATTTAGATAAATAAGCTGAAAATATTTGAATAAAATTAATTCATACTTAAACTTCAAACACAGGTTTTACTTTGGCGAGTAAAGTTATTTACAATCCTTTTATATTGGTCGCATTTGCTGGACCAATACTTTCTTCGCCAACTTTATAATTTTTAACTTCCACTTCATCACACGCCCAATATTTCCTCATAATATTATGTAAAATAAAGCAGGCGTTTACAATTTTCGTAACCGTTTCAAGTCTATAATGAAGAGTGCGATGTTGTGCTAAGCATCGAAGTCGTGATTTAACACAACCAAATCCTCTATCAATTACATTTCGTGCTTTGCAGTGCACTTTGTTAAATTTTTCCTCCCGAGGAGTTGCTGGTTCAGCTAAGGGTGTAATCAGCCACGGTTCTAGTGGATACACCTGATCCCCTATAAGCAAACTTCCTCTCTGGTCGCTCATAACTGCACGCACATTTGAAGTTGTCCATATACCTGAATTATGGCATGATCCAGGAAAATTAGCATCAACTGACAAAAACCTTAAATTGTCGTCGCAAACAGCTTCAACATTAACGCTGCAATATCCTTTGCGGTTCATGTACAGAGTACAAGGTCTTGACGAATAATTTTTTTGTGCACAAATGAGCGCCACATGTGTGCAATCGATTGCACCGATAACACCTTTCAATCCGAAATTTGTATAGAACCTAGACAAGCAAAAACAAATAATATGAGGGCATGCTGTATGTTAAGATGCACGTTCACCCTTACCTTGCTTTTATAGCCAATTGCTCCTCATTTGTGGTCGGAAAACTTACTTCGGACGCTTTTTCTCTGACAATCAAGTTCATTAAATACTTGATTGCTCGTGAAGCAGATGGCTGACTGAGTGCAGCACACATGTTGTTAGCAACACGTTTTTGGTAGGAACGATGCGCCAAAAAGTGAGGCAACAAAAAAAGCGCACGCCAAATGGAAGCGAAGTGGCTTGGTCATCCTTTGGCATCCAATCTTCTATTAACATCTTACACGCTTCCTTGGGCAAACGAAAATGATGCTGAATGTAGCACAGGGAAGGTTCATGGGATCACTATTGTCCCGAATGCTCCTCAAATTTTAGCTTCTCTCCAAAATTTCATCCTCTTCGTCTTCAGTAAGTAGTAATAACAATAAACTAGACATTTTCTTATATATATATATATTTTATTGTTAAACCGTTCAATTTTAACAATTCTGTTTTGCGCTTAAAATGTTTTATTTATTTTTCCAATCAACAGCTGTTTTGTGTGGTTAAATCCATGTTACCACCTATTTTAGTGGGTAAACAATTATCCAGCTACTTTCGTGGCCAGAATACTGTAGTGTAAACAGCCAACAATTTCAATGCCAGTTAATATACTACCCTGTAACAAAAAAAGTCTAAATTTTAACCAACACAAAAGGGGCATTTGCTAATTGTTGCTGACAGAGCAATTCACACGATTTAATACAGGTGTGCGTACAACGCACGACCAAACCAAATTTTGCATTCCCACAGAAGTCACAGGTCAACACAGATGTGTAGGTACATATTTTGTGTCGAGTGGTATAGGTATGTAAGTATGTATGCTTTAAGTAAAGATGTATGTAAGTATGTATGCTTAAAGTAAATATGTATGTAAAAATATGTTTAGAATAATTTAGTATAAGTAATCTGACAATATTTGAATAAAGATGCATTCGTTCATTGGCACTTACACCTCACAAAACACTCTATCAATTTTTCCACCTTTTATATGGCGACCCTGCCTTTGATACTGCTGGCTGATTTGTCAGCCTAAGTTCATTGCTGGCAAGGATACGCCTTATATATGGCGATTCTGCCTATGATTCTGGTGGCTGATTTTTTCAGCCTAAGTTCATTACTGGCAAGGATAGGCCTTTTATATGGTGATCCTGCCTTGATTATACTGGCTGATTATTCAGCCTAATTCATTGGTAAGGATAATAATGGCTGATTACAGCCTAAGCCTTATAAAAGGATCGAAAAAGGGAAGCTATAGGACGTGTTTTTCCAACTCTAATTTTTATCGCGGTTAAATTTCTTGTCAATAAACTGGAAGAAGAAACAAAAGAACAACATTCGGAGCAAACACAAATTTCGCTTTTGCAATGATGTTTTTGAAGAATTAAATTTGGGCTCCAACGATGAAGATTACATGCAAATTGCGGCAGTTGAAAAACAAATACGTTACCATTAGATGCGCTGGCGCCCACTTTTGTACCTTTCGAATTCCAACACACTTCAAATAAACACAAGAAAGAAATTATTGAAGTCGGCCAGAGCATAAAAAGGGTGGAATAAACAACAGGACTGGCAGCATAATACGTATAATTATAATAATGTAATGAGCTTAATTCTGAAGCCGGTTTGAGAATTTAGACATTATTTTTAAGTAAGGAAATATTCGGGCAACCTAACGGCTGCCTATTGACAAGCAAAAATTATATTTTTGCTGTAAAAACTTTTTTCTTACTAATTATTGAGTTATGTTCCCAGAAGAGGACACACAAAATCAAAGTGGAGTGTGTTGAACAAAGTAAATTACGAACGCGTGGTTACAAAGTAGAATAGCGACTGACTTTATTAATGTGGTATATAAGAATAGATAATAAAGAAGAAATACAATGAATGTTGCCAGATTGATATTATTTTACAATAGAGTGCTTAGGTCGTTTTCATAAAACTCCTTAAATGTGAAAAAAGATTTTTTTTTAAATGTTTACTGATGTTTTTCCAAAATAGAAAAAAACTTTTAATCCCAAAATGGCATAGAAAACAAAATGAAAAAAAAGAAAATAGCATAGGAATTAATTTTTAATAATTAAACAAGAAAAAATAAACTGTATTTAACTATTCATCATTTGAAAAAATTTTCAGAAAATTTTGTAAGAAAAATTAAAAATGTCAAAAATGTTAAATTAAACAAATTTTTCCTTAAGAACAAACATTTTTAGAAATAAACGTTTTAAATAATAACTTTTATAATGCTAACTAAATAAGGAAAAAGTTATAAAAGTTAAATGGAACGCTTAATATAATAAACATAAAAAACAAAGAAATAAGCATAAATTAGCATTTTTCTAAACTCAACCCAATTTCGATAAGAACAGTAAATATTAGAAATGAATCACTGCAAAATGCCTCACTCAATAGAAGAATTTATTAAGGCAGCTTCATTAGCACTGTCTAAGTTCAAGAATTTGCTAATTCACAGTAGTAGTTTCCATAGAAGTTAATCAAAATAACATCTATGAAGGATGTCAAGGTAGAAGATTTATACCACAAACCTTATAAAATAATAACTTTTCGCAACGTAATGATTGACTAAAAATTTTACGTAAGTGGAAATATGCAAAATACATAAAGTTACCACAAGATCGGAAACTAAAAAACCAGCCAGAATGAAGAAAATAAAAAGTCACAAAGAGAACATTATTATTATATATCACCCAGAAACCGAATGACACATAAGATCTAATAAAAAAATTGCTGAAAAAATGAAAATGATATGAAATTTTTTTGCATCCACTGTACCCATTGGTTTAACCACTTATCACATTATATATTATATAACTACTTCCTGCTCTAGCAGCAACTGATCTACCCAATCTACTGTATATCATACGCTCAGAGATACCGCTTTTAGAACAATGTCAATTTTCAACCAATGATGACTGTAACCATTACTTTATTCTATATGTTTTAATTTGAAATGGACTACCAATACAAACACTTTGTTTAACCGTTTTCATCTAGGAAAACCTCGCATTTTAGAGAGGTCATTAATTTAGATAATAGGATTTTTGCATCTAGATAAATAGATAGTAGATATATAGGGCCCTGTAGAATACATATATCACTAGGAAAAATAATTTTATTAATAACCTGCGAAATAGAAAATAATAATAGGAAAAATAATTTTATTAATAACCTATGAGGAAGAAAAAATCGATAAAAACAATAATTTTACTCTAATACCCCATAAAGTAGAAAATATCGATAATAAAAATAATGCCACTTTTATCCCATCTAGAATAGGAAATGAGGATAATCAAAAATTTCCCAGTAACATAGAAAATAGCAATATCACAAATAATAAGAAAATAATAATAATACACAAAAATACACTTAAATTAATAGAATAAGTAAATTTTCAACCTACAAACATAAACTACAAAATACAGAATTAATTTATACGTAACGAAATAAAAAAAAGAGTCCTCATGCAGTCTCCAACTGCATAAACATTCTGAAAAAGGGGAGATGTAGTCTAAACAGCCAACAATTTCAATGACAAATGAGTAAACCAGTTATTATGCTACCCTGTAACAAATAGAGTCTAAATTTTAATCATAATCAACCAAAAAGGGGCATTTGCTAATTGTTGCTGACAGAGCAATTCACACGATTTAATACAGGCGTGTGTATATCGCACGACCAAACCAAATTTTCATTCAGGCAAATTTGCTGACATTGTGGTTCCCACAGAAGTCACAGCTCAACACGGATGTGTAGGTACATATTTTTTGTCGAGTTGTATGTAGGTATGTAAGTGTACAGCTCCGTTGATGCACTTATTGGGGATGCAGGGTCTGATGCGGTACTGGTGATGATGTTGAGGCGTTATGGTTGAATACGGTGACGGTGGCAATAGAGCCTGGGCTGATCAACACAAGGTATAATGGCTTCTGCCACGATTTCTGTGAAACGGCGACGGCCGATTGTGGTCTTTAGTTGGCTAGGCAATGTATAAAAACTGGGCGTGGCTTTAACCGATTTCGCCCATTTTCACAGAAAACAGTTATCGTCATAGGGTCTATGCCCCTCCAAATTTCACAAGGATTGATAAATTTTTGTTCGACTTATGGCATTAAAAGTATTCTAGACAAATTAAATGAAAAAGGGTGGAGCCTCGCCTATTTTGACATTTTCTTTTATTTTTGTATTTTGTTGCACTATATTATTACTGGAGTTGAATGTTGACATAATTTACTTATATACTGTAAAGATATTAAATTTTTTGTTAAAATTTGACTTAAAAAAAATTTTTTTTTTAAGTGGTCGTGTTCGTCATCCGATTTTCCTAATTTTTTTTAGCATATATATAGTAATAGGAGTAATGTTCCTGCCAAATTAAAAGTATTGCTGGAAAATATGAAAATGGTATAAGAAAAGATATGAAAAATTTTTGCATCCTCTGTACCTTCTTTTACCCATTGGTTTAACTACCATTACTATACAACTACTCCTTGTTCTAGAAGCAACTGAATCTAATATACTGTATACAATACGCTCATAAAGCTCGTTTTTAGAACAATGTCAATTTTCAACCAATGATGACTGTAACCATTATCTTATTCTATACGTTTTAATTTTAATTTGAAATGGACTCCCAATACAAAAAGCTTTGTTTAACCGCTTTCATCTAGGATATCCTCGCCTTTTAGAGAGGTCATAATTATTGATAATAGAATTTTTGCATCTAGATAAATAGATGGCAGATATATAGGGCCCTGTAGAATAGAAAATATCAATAGGAAAAATAATTTTATTAATAACCGGTAGAATAGAAAATCTCAATAGGAAAAATAATTTTACTAATAACATGTTGAATAGAAAATATCAGTAGGAAAAATAATTTTATTAATAACCTATAGAGTAGAAAATATCGATAGTAAAAATAATTACACTTTAATCTAGTCTAGAATAGGAAACAATGATAAGCAAAAATTTTCCAATAACATAGAAAATAGCGATATCATAAAGAATAAGAAAATAATAATACACAAAAATAGACTTAAATTAATAGAATAAGAAAATTTTCAACTTGTAAATATAAAATACAAAATATAAAATTAATTTATTTACATTTAACTAAACAAAAATGTAAATTAAAATAGAATACTCATGCATTCGCCAAATGCATAAACATAAATAAAAAATAAAAGGGAGATGTAGTGTAATCAGCCAACAATTGCAATTCCAAAACGGGTAAACCACCTAATGTGCCACCCTGTGACAAAATGTGTCTAAACTTTAATCAACACAAAGCAGGACATTTTTAATTGTTGCTGATAGCGCAATTCCCACAATTTAATGCAGACGTGTGTGCACCGTGCGACTAATCCAAATTTGCATTTAGGCAAATTTGCTGATACTGAATTTCACACAGACGTCACAAATCAACACAAATATGAAAGTACACATTTGTGTGGATTTATATGTAGATATGTAGGTATGTAAAGTTTAAGTTAAATATTTACGTAAGAATATGTTTAGAACAATTTAGATAAATAAGCTGAAAATATTTGAATAAAATTAATTCATACTTAAACTTCAAACACAGGTTTTACTTTGGCGAGTAAAGTTATTTACAATCCTTTTATATTGGTCGCATTTGCTGGACCAATACTTTCTTCGCCAACTTTATAATTTTTAATTTCCACTTCATCACACGCCCAATATTTCCTCATAATATTATGTAAAATAAAGCAGGCGTTTACAATTTTCGTAACCGTTTCAAGTCTATAATGAAGAGTGCGATGTTGTGCTAAGCATCGAAGTCGTGATTTAACACAACCAAATCCTCTATCAATTACATTTCGTGCTTTGCAGTGCACTTTGTTAAATTTTTCCTCCCGAGGAGTTGCTGGTTCAGCTAAGGGTGTAATCAGCCACGGTTCTAGTGGATACACCTGATCCCCTATAAGCAAACTTCCTCTCTGGTCGCTCATAACTGCACGGACATTTGAAGTTGTCCATATACCTGAATTATGGCATGATCCAGGAAAAGTAGCATCAACTGACAAAAACCTTAAATTGTCGTCGCAAACAGCTTCAACATTAACGCTGCAATATCCTTTGCGGTTCATGTACAGAGTACAAGGTCTTGACGAATAATTTTTTTGTGCACAAATGAGCGCCACATGTGTGCAATCGATTGCACCGATAACACCTTTCAATCCGAAATTTGTATAGAACCTAGACAAGCAAAAACAAATAATATGAGGGCATGCTGTATGTTAAGATGCACGTTCACCCTTACCTTGCTTTTATAGCCAATTGCTCCTCATTTGTGGTCGGAAAACTTACTTCGGACGCTTTTTCTCTGACAATCAAGTTCATTAAATACTTGATTGCTCGTGAAGCAGATGGCTGACTGAGTGCAGCACACATGTTGTTAGCAACACGTTTTTGGTAGGAACGATGCGCCAAAAAGTGAGGCAACAAAAAAAGCGCACGCCAAATGGAAGCGAAGTGGCTTGGTCATCCTTTGGCATCCAATCTTCTATTAACATCTTACACGCTTCCTTGGGCAAACGAAAATGATGCTGAATGTAGCACAGGGAAGGTTCATGGGATCACTATTGTCCCGAATGCTCCTCAAATTTTAGCTTCTCTCCAAAATTTCATCCTCTTCGTCTTCAGTAAGTAGTAATAACAATAAACTAGACATTTTCTTATATATATATATATTTTATTGTTAAACCGTTCAATTTTAACAATTCTGTTTTGCGCTTAAAATGTTTTATTTATTTTTCCAATCAACAGCTGTTTTGTGTGGTTAAATCCATGTTACCACCTACTTTAGTGGGTAAACAATTATCCAGCTACTTTCGTGGCCAGAATACTGTAGTGTAAACAGCCAACAATTTCAATGCCAGTTAATATACTACCCTGTAACAAAAAAAGTCTAAATTTTAACCAACACAAAAGGGGCATTTGCTAATTGTTGCTGACAGAGCAATTCACACAATTTAATACAGGTGTGCGTACAACGCACGACCAAACCAAATTTTGCATTCCCACAGAAGTCACAGGTCAACACAGATGTGTAGGTACATATTTTGTGTCGAGTGGTATAGGTATGTAAGTATGTATGCTTTAAGTAAATATGTATGTAAGTATGTATGCTTAAAGTAAATATGTATGTAAAAATATGTTTAGAATAATTTAGTATAAGTAAGCTGACAATATTTGAATAAAGATGCATTCGTTCATTGGCACTTACACCTCACAAAACACTCTATCAATTTTTCCACCTTTTATATGGCGACCCTGCCTTTGATACTGCTGGCTGATTTTTCAGCCTAAGTTCATTGCTGGCAAGGATACGCCTTATATATGGCGATTCTGCCTATGATTCTGGTGGCTGATTTTTTCAGCCTAAGTTCATTACTGGCAAGGATAGGCCTTTTATATGGTGATCCTGCCTTGATTATACTGGCTGATTATTCAGCCTAATTCATTGGTAAGGATAATAATGGCTGATTACAGCCTAAGCCTTATAAAAGGATCGAAAAAGGGTAGCTATAGGACGTGTTTTTCCAACTCTAATTTTTATCGCGGTTAAATTTCTTGTCAATAAACTGGAAGAAGAAACAAAAGAACAACATTCGGAGCAAACACAAATTTCGCTTTTGCAATGATGTTTTTGAAGAATTAAATTTGGGCTCCAACGATGAAGATTACATGCAAATTGCGGCAGTTGAAAAACAAATACGTTACCATTAGATGCGCTGGCGCCCACTTTTGTACCTTTCGAATTCCAACACACTTCAAATAAACACTATTTCTACAAACACAAATCTACAGCCAGCCGGAAATTTCCATCGGTGATAAGGTGGAAAACAATTAGAAAGAAATTATTGAAGTCGGTCAGAGCATAAAAAGGGTGGAATAAACAACAGGACTGGCAGCATAATACGTATAATTATAATAATGTAATGAGCTTAATTCTGAAGCCGGTTTGAGAATTTAGACATTATTTTTAAGTAAGGAAATATTCGGGCAACCTAACGGCTGCCTATTGACAAGCAAAAATTATATTTTTGCTGTAAAAACTTTTTTCTTACTAATTATTGAGTTATGTTCCCAGAAGAGGACACACAAAATCAAAGTGGAGTGTGTTGAACAAAGTAAATTACGAACGCGTGGTTACAAAGTAGAATAGCGACTGACTTTATTAATGTGGTATATAAGAATAGATAATAAAGAAGAAATACAATGAATGTTGCCAGATTGATATTATTTTACAATAGAGTGCTTAGGTCGTTTTCATAAAACTCCTTAAATGTGAAAAAAGATTTTTTTTTAAATGTTTACTGATGTTTTTCCAAAATAGAAAAAAACTTTTAATCCCAAAATGGCATAGAAAACAAAATGAAAAAAAAGAAAATAGCATAGGAATTAATTTTTAATAATTAAACAAGAAAAAATAAACTGTATTTAACTATTCATCATTTGAAAAAATTTTCAGAAAATTTTGTAAGAAAAATTAAAAATGTCAAAAATGTTAAATTAAACAAATTTTTCCTTAAGAACAAACATTTTTAGAAATAAACGTTTTAAATAATAACTTTTATAATGCTAACTAAATAAGGAAAAAGTTATAAAAGTTAAATGGAACGCTTAATATAATAAACATAAAAAACAAAGAAATAAGCATAAATTAGCATTTTTCTAAACTCAACCCAATTTCGATAAGAACAGTAAATATTAGAAATGAATCACTGCAAAATGCTCACTAAATAGAAGAATTTATTAAGGCAGCTTCATTAGCACTGTCTAAGTTCAAGAATTTGCTAATTCACAGTAGTAGTTTCCATAGAAGTTAATCAAAATAACATCTATGAAGGATGTCAAGGTAGAAGATTTATACCACAAACCTTATAAAATAATAACTTTTCGCAACGTAATGATTGACTAAAAATTTTACGTAAGTGGAAATATGCAAAATACATAAAGTTACCACAAGATCGGAAACTAAAAAACCAGCCAGAATGAAGAAAATAAAAAGTCACAAAGAGAACATTATTATTATATATCACCCAGAAACCGAATGACACATAAGATCTAATAAAAAAATTGCTGAAAAAATGAAAATGATATGAAATTTTTTTGCATCCACTGTACCCATTGGTTTAACCACTTATCACATTATATATTATATAACTACTTCCTGCTCTAGCAGCAACTGATCTACCCAATCTACTGTATATCATACGCTCAGAGATACCGCTTTTAGAACAATGTCAATTTTCAACCAATGATGACTGTAACCATTACTTTATTCTATATGTTTTAATTTGAAATGGACTACCAATACAAACACTTTGTTTAACCGTTTTCATCTAGGAAAACCTCGCATTTTAGAGAGGTCATTAATTTAGATAATAGGATTTTTGCATCTAGATAAATAGATAGTAGATATATAGGGCCCTGTAGAATACATATATCACTAGGAAAAATAATTTTATTAATAACCTGCGAAATAGAAAATAATAATAGGAAAAATAATTTTATTAATAACCTATGAGGAAGAAAAAATCGATAAAAACAATAATTTTACTCTAATACCCCATAAAGTAGAAAATATCGATAATAAAAATAATGCCACTTTTATCCCATCTAGAATAGGAAATGAGGATAATCAAAAATTTCCCAGTAACATAGAAAATAGCAATATCACAAATAATAAGAAAATAATAATAATACACAAAAATACACTTAAATTAATAGAATAAGTAAATTTTCAACCTACAAACATAAAATACAAAATACAGAATTAATTTATACTTAACTAAATAAAAAAAATAGTCCTCATGCAGTCTCCAAATGCATAAACATTCTGAAAAAGGGGAGATGTAGTCTAAACAGCCAACAATTTCAATGACAAATGAGTAAACCAGTTATTATGCTACCCTGTAACAAATAGAGTCTAAATTTTAATCATAATCAACCAAAAAGGGGCATTTGCTAATTGTTGCTGACAGAGCAATTCACACGATTTAATACAGGCGTGTGTACATCGCACGACCAAACCAAATTTTCATTCAGGCAAATTTGCTGACATTGTGGTTCCCACAGAAGTCACAGCTCAACACGGATGTGTAGGTACATATTTTTTGTCGAGTTGTATGTAGGTATGTAAGTGTACAGCTCCGTTGATGCACTTATTGGGGATGCAGGGTCTAATGCGGTACTGGTGATGATGTTGAGGCGTTATGGTTGAATACGGTGGCGGTGGCAATAGAGCCTGGGCTGATCAACACAAGGTATAATGGCTTCTGCCACGATTTCTGTGAAACGGCGACGGCCGATTGTGGTCTTTAGTTGGCTAGGCAATGCAGCACCCCAAATGTGGAAAACAATGGTTCACTGATGAGATCGGCAAAGATGCGTTAACACCAGGAATGTAAAGCGAAATATATATATGTATAAGCGAAAATCGCACGTTACTGCGGACCGTGCAAATCGAGACTATTTTTATTATTAACTATTCCGAACCGAACTATGAGCTTTAAAGGAAGGGCACCTTTTAAATTTTATAAATCTATTTTATATTATACAGCGAGCTTTTCCAATTTTGTGTGTCACACCGAGATGGTATTCAATTTATATATATATCAAAGGAAAAAAGAAGTATGAAAATGTCAACATGAGTGACATTTTTGCTCGTTCAGGCGAGCGAGTAGCGCACGCGTTGCCAACCACGCATTTAATGTGTTGGGTGTGTTACCGTGGTATGGTGATTAAAAATAAAATTCAAAGGGTAAAAATTCAATAAAAGGCGCGTGCGCTAATCGCTCGCTTGAACATCTTGCCCCGCCTAGACGTGTTAGCCGGCTAATGTCAATCTGAGCTGCTCCAGCGCTCTGATGGCCTCGTTAATGAGGATATTGGCCACCTTGCCTCGGTGTGAAGCCGTCTGAAGGCCTGCTGCTGAGCACCGAACGGTCCGTGCTTGTGGGATCGTGACTGTGGTTGGATTGTAACGACTGTTGACGGCTTGTTGTTGTGGGCGTTGGCGGCGGCGGCGAGAGTTAGAGCGCGGTGCCGGTGTCGTAGGCACTTGAGGCGTTGGTGCGGCGTGGCTCGATGGTGTTGGTGGTGGTGGGGCCCGGTGGAGCATGGTGTGGTGTGGCAGTGCACAAATTCGGCACATAATGGGCGACGTACACTCACTCGTCGCGTGTGATAGCGCCAGACAATTGGTACAATACCCATGGGCTCGTGCCAGGAGGTACCGCTGCGACGGCTGCATGCCCCGAAAGAGTGGGCAAGTACGTAGCGGATGATGGCGAGCGCATAAGCGACATTGCATGAAGTTATTGTTGGAGTTGTTGTTTTGGCGCTCGGCGTGATTGCTAGCCACCACCACTTGAGAGCGTATCGACGTTCTTGGCCTTGGAGTTGGTGTTACATCCATGTTCGCCTGAAACGAGTCGTATTCATATGACTTTAGTGCGGGGTATATTGATGTTTGTAACTATGAGATGGAGCGGGATTTTAATTGTTGTTTTTGAGATTAGGCGGATACGGTGATTTGCCGGGATAAGTCCTTAGGACTCAGCGGTCTTGTGAGTGGGGTGGTAACGAAAATCTATACGGTCGCTTGGGGGCTGGGCGGACTATCCGCCGGGGGCAGAAAACATAATTTTACTATCGGCCGTGTGAGAATGCCGGATTGGGTGCGCACCTCGACGACACGAATGTGGCCATCCGGGCCGGGGCGTGCTCGTTCGATGCGTCCGAGGCGCCATTCGGTGGCAGGAAGTGTATCGTCCTTGATGAAGACACACTCACCGACTTTTGGCTCAATGCGGGTGTCTTTCCAACGATATCGTTTGTGGAGGTCCTTGAGGTAGTCCTCCTTCCATCGTCGACTAAACTGGTGATGGATAACCTTGACCTTTTCCCATCGGTTGAGCAGAGATAGGTTCTCATGGCCAGGTTCAGGAATCGCTAATAAAGGGGTTCCCCTAAGGAAATGTCCGGGGATGAGCGCGGTAAAGTCAGAGGGATCCTGAGATAGCGGGGAGATGGGGCGTGAATTTAACACGGCCTCTATTCGTATTAGCAGGGTCGTAAATTCCTCGAAAGTGAATTTGTGTGATCCGACTGACTTCTTGAGGTGTGCTTTAAAACTTTTGACCGCAGCTTCCCATAAACCGCCCATATGAGGAGCGCTGGGGGTATAAACTTCCATTTTATGCCTTGAGCGGCATATTTTTTGACGACTTCTTGGGATACTTCGTTGGAGAAGGTCACAAATTCCTTTTCCGTAGCTCGTTTGGCACCTACAAAGGTTGTGCCATTATCGCTCATCACAGTTGCGGGATAGCCTCGACGTCCAACAAAACGGGCAAACGCAGCCAGAAAGGCCTCAGAGGTGAGATTTGAGCACAGCTCAAGGTGTACCGCTTTTGTCGTGAAGCAAACAAAAACGGCCACGTAACCTTTCACGAGGGTAGGCGATCTTAGCATGGATGCTTTTATCAAAAAAGGGCCAGCAAAATCAACACCCGTTGTGGTGAAGGGGGGAGCGTAAGTATGTATGCTTAATGTAAATAAGTATGTAAATATGTATGCTTAAAGTAAATATGTATGTAAGAATATGTTTATAATAATTTAGTATAAATAAGCTGACAATATTTGAATAAAGATGCATTCGGCCATTCGCAATTACACCTCACAAAACACTCTATCAATTTTTCCACTTTTTATAATTCCAAAAGGGTGCAAAAGTTGCCAAATGAAGAAATTTGGCGTGGTGAAGAAAGTTGTTACCACATAAGAATCAGGCTGTAAACCTTTATTTGAAATTACACGGTCACACAGCGAAGCAAACAAAAGTCTCTTAATAGCTCAAAGTTGCTTCTATATATACAAATATATACACACATATACACTGTACACTTATTATTATTTTGGGCGGAAAAGTTCGGAATAATATTTTTTTAATACAAATTCGTTATCCATATTGCGGGAATATACGTCATAATTCCGGCACACTCCACAAATTCGTACGTAACGGCGATTGTACTTGCAACCCAAGGAACACCTTAAATAATACTAACGCTGACGTACAACAACAAAAAATACACAAAATGAAACATAACGTGCCACGACACTCTATTGCTGCACCATATCGTGTTGCCAATACTGACGCTTTCTTTTAAAACACATATATTTGTCTCGAAGTTTTACTTTAATAAAACTTTTGGAGGACTAACTTTTGCTGATTTCGACCTTTTGCCAACCACACTTTTTTCTAAGTTTGTTTTTCTAAAATTGGTGGTAAGCCTTTGTTTCAAAGAGCTTCACATTGTTCACTGGCTTGCCAGTTCTGTTTTTTTTTTTTACTTTAACACTGTTTTTTACACTTGCGCAAAAGTGAAAAAATATTCCTTAAATTTTCTTTATACAAATATCACATTGGTTCGTGCACACACCCATTTACATATACTAGTTAAGTATAGAGGCACGATTTTAATAACACTTCTGCGACACAAGGAGTGTAGCAACTCTCAGTCCCTAGGAGCTTGATCAGCACCTCATACGACTCTCTGAAAAGGCAAATTTCATTAAATACTTTGTGTTTAATAATTTCGTTTTTCATTTAGTAACAAAATGGAGAGCTATATCTGCCAGGCAGATGTAGTGGCAGAATTTGAGGTAGATTATAATACCATGCCCACAACTGAGCACAATAAACACTCCTTAAAACTTCAAACGGAGGAGCTAAAAGCCTTGTGGGAAAATACAAAACGGGCATAAGACGATCTCCTGAGTTCATCAGACCTCGAAACAAAAGACATATCAGCAGTTAGAAACATAAAACCACTTATTTCAGTTTCTTAAAATGCCAAGTGGAGACGGCTGAGCTAGCTGAAAAGATAGAAAAGTTAGAGAAATAAACAGACTCCGAGGGTCGCGAATATAGCGTACGCCTGCCTCCTTGTCACACAGATGTCTCTAATGGAGATTATATTTCATGGCCGTCCTTCAGGGACATGTTCAGCGCCATATACATTAACCTGGGTCGATTTGTATGGACGAAACTTAACCGATATGGCGCCATCGATTTTTCGATAGGATTTTTTTTTTTTCAAAAAAGTGTTGTAAAAACTTTGGTGATAACAGTTTCTTGAAAAAGAAATATTTTTTGGGTTTTGGGGAGTGTTTTGGTAGAAAAATTTACCCTTTCGCCATTTTTTTTTCGAAGGCTCGAAAATTATTTTTTTGGGTATGCGGACTTTTTTTCCTGAGCCTAAATCCTATCGAAAAATCGATGGCGCGATATCGGTTAATAAATCGACCCAGTCGAATATACATACTTAACAAACGCCTTACCCCAGTCGAAAAGTTGTATCACCTCAACCAAAACACACAAGGGGAGGTGAAAGAAATAGTGCGACGATGTCCACTAAATAATTATGGGTTCCAAACAGCTTGGAAGAATCTATGCGAGCGCTATGAAAACAAGCGTATCTTGGTCAATGCACAATTGAAAATTTTGTTTAATTTAAATGGAATTGAGAGCGAATGCGGTAGCTCGATTAAAAAACTGGAACCGGAAAGTGTGAGATATTCTTACGCCTGACTCCAAGCAGTCGCATTGAACATGTGAAGATTTACGAGGGTGGGCCGAAATATTTAGATCTCGGACCTAAACAGTAATTTTTAATGGACAGTGGCAAATTGACAAAGCGATGAACAAGTTAGTGGTACGATGCAATTTTATGTTAGTATGGACAAAAAGAATATTTTGTGATCAAACAGTCTGTTGAAGTGGGTTTACGATAAACGGCAAATTCCAGTTTATCGCCCAACCTTTTACATTTTAAATCTGAAAAAGGTATTGAGCATTGGTCATCTTCTCTACAACAAGTATGAAAGTAACAAATTTACCTGTGAAAGAGAAGATGACCAATGCTGAAACTCATTCGAACTTCTATCACAAAAATAATATGACAAAACTTTTCACAAAATAATGAAATTAAAACAAATAAAATAATGCACACACCTTTAACATATTTTCCGACAATCACCAACAACTTGATTAAAATATTTGAAAAACATGACATAAAAATAGTTTACACCAACAACAATAAATTAAGAAATGTTCTTGGTTCCACAAAAGAAATTGTGCCCATCTATGGACACAGCGGGATTTATCAAATCAGCTGTACTGACTGCAATGCAAAATACATAGGCCAAACAAAAAGGAAAATCTCTGTAAGATGTAAAGAGCATGACAAGCACACAAAAAACAAACAAACTCATCTCTCTGCAGTAGCAGTACACATGATTTCAACAACAGATGAATCATCCACACATACCATCAACACATTAGAAGAGAGTGTGAGCCTAATAAAAGCTGTAAACAACAAAAAAAATTAGATATATATGAATCCCTGTATATCAGCAAAACTAAGATTCCGATGAATGCTGACAACGGGAATATAAATTCGCCTCTGTTCTCTTTAATTTTAGTTAATAAATTTTATATTGTCGTATGTTAAAATTTGTTTTATTATAGAAACTACTTTTTTTTAGTAGCGTGTCGCTGATGATGGACAGGAAGTCTGCCCGAAGTGCATTTGTTTAAGTTGAATAAATAGTAAAGTTTATTGTTTTACGGTTTATCCATAAACGCATTGTTTTTATTTGACTAAAAAAGAAAATAAATAATAATAAATTAATTTAATAAATAATTAGTAACAGTGATTTATCGTAGTGCTAAATGTTTGCTACAAGCTTATGTGAAATAAACGTTGTAGAAGTTTAAATCTCTATTTCATTTGTGTGGGTAAGTTGGCCCTTTTAATATTTTTTTAACCGAAAAGAACCTTCAGTCCTTAACTTGTGTATATATACATACAACGTCAAATGCGTATGTTTTGACTGCAAAGTGACAATTAAATTGACCGTTAACTGAAAAAAAAAATGTGACCATCGGTATGGTACATTTGACATTCAATTTGCATTTGCTTAAATGTTACAAATGTTTCCAAAAGATACCTACTAAATAATGTTTCCAAATGATACCTTCAAAACATCCTCCAAGGGGTTTTGCTAGGTTAGTTGGTATGAACGATATATTGCCAAATTTTCATTAGATGTTTGCAATACAAAACCCTCGTCTGTAATTTTCGATAGCTAGGAATCCATTTTCGTAGTTAAATTCTTATTTTAGTTCAAAATGTGGCACAATTTAAAATTTAACGATCTGTTGAACTTATGTTTTTTTTTAACTTTTTAGCATTTATTGTTATCGCATATCTGCACCTAGAGGTTTAACTGTTAAGATATATATATTAATACACCTTATTCAAACTGCACTGTCTCCACTGTAGTTTTATTGTTTCGTATTGAAAAAACTATAGTGGGGCTACGTGCACAGTTTCAGTTTGAAGTTTTATAATTACAAAGAAAATTTACATTTTCTAATTAAACACGTACAGTCTACATAGGAAAAACATATTTGAATATTCTACTTTGATAAATTTTTTTATTTTACTTCTGACACTAAACGTCTAAACATAAAAATCTTTAAAAAACACCTGTCATATACGCATTTAAAAACTGCTCCTACCTTAAAATATATTCCTATCAAAAACTATATGACATGTGATGTAATAAAGCCATACAAAATGAAAAATAAGAGAACGGGGAAGAACAGAAGAGCCCGTTTTCTGGATTAGTATTCAATGTAGCACTTTTTTTAGCAAATCAGCTAATCCGAAATGGTAACGAAATAATTTGCAAAACTAATAAGTGAATATAAGTCAAAGTAACTGCCACGGTATATATGTAGGTAATCTGTTTTTTAATCATAAATTTCGAAACAAATTTTTACATAACGGCTTAATGGTTTTTGTAGAACTCTATTCTTTCATTCCGCTTACTACTTTCCATTTTGTGAAGACCCCAAAGCCAAGGGCTTTGTACCCTCACAACATATACATATATACATATATAATTTCTTAACATGCATTTTGTAATATACATAATATTTGAATTTATAACTTTGGATCTATTGTTTATACATTTTCATGAAGTACCCAAAATGTACACATATATTAACGAATTATACTCTAGTTTAGGTTAGGTTGAATTGGCCGGTCCATTAGAACCTCACATAGACTGATTGAGTCCGTAGTGTTATCAGAAGTTTGCTTAAATGACCAAATTGAAAAACCCTATCACAAACCAAGACCTATGTTATAAAATAACCCCGTCCTCTTGGCAAATACTAGAAGCTTCCTAAGAATTAAGCCACTTTCTGCTTCTAGATCTGACAGCTGTATCACTCCTAATAGCTGGAGTCTTAGCCTGGCAAGTTCAGGGCACGAGCACAGAACGTGCTCGGTCGTTTCCTCCTCCAACCCGCACTTCCCACATTTGCTTTCACTGACCAAGCCTAATTTAAAGGCATGTGACGCCAGAAGGCAGTGTCCAGTCAGAATACCCGTCATGAGTCTATAGTCCTCTCTTTTTAATGATAGAAGCAACTTTGTTAGTCTAAGGTTGTAAGACCTACACATAATCTTCGACACTTTACAGCCCCGCGCTTGAACCCACGCCTATCCCTGTTGGCCGATCATGTGCACCTCTCGCCTTCGCTTAATCTCGCCCAGTCTAATTGGGACTTCTACGGACCATGCTTCAAGGGATGCGCCCTTTTTAGCTAGTTTGTTTGCTTTTTCATTCCCATCTATTCTCATATGCCCTGGGACCCAATATAAATGTACGCTTCTCCTTGTCCCGTTTCTCTGCAGAGACTGTTTACACTCTAACAATCATTTAGATGCTGTGCTATGCGAGATTAGTGCCTTAATTGCTGGTTGACTGTCAATATAAGAGTTAACACGGTTGCAGATTAAGCTATTCTCTTCTAGGGTTTCTACCGCTTTGGTTACGGCTAATATTTCCGCTTGGAAAACGCTACAGTAATCCGTCAGCCTGTAGGATCTGCTTATTTCCGGATCAGCACAGTATACCGCAGACCCTACTCCTTCCTCTACTTTGGAACCATCTGTGTACACATGTATCGCTTCGTCCGCCATTTGCGCACCCTTGCGCCAACCGTCCACCTCTATTGTGGCCTTAGGATCTCCCTCGAAGCACTGGTAAGGAATCAGGTAGTCTGTTCGTCATGTGATTGATGACGCTATACTACTATGGCCATATGGTCGGCGCTCAAGCTGCCTCGAGGCACCGAGCCTGGTTGCGGTTGTTAATGCTATGTTCTTTGCTACCAGGTAGACTGGTGGAATGTGTAGAATGGCATACAGTGCAGCCGTGGGGGTTGTTTTCAGGGCTCCCGTAATGCTAAGCATTAATAGTCTGCATACCCTCTCTAATTTTTTGAGGTATGTTATTTTTTGTGTGGGTCTTTCCACCAAACAAGAACTCCATAGTATAGAATAGGGCTTACAATCGCAGTAAAAACCCAATGAGAAAGATAGGGCGATAAGACCCACGTACACCCCAGCATTCTTTTAAATGCATAGAGTGCCGTTGAGGCCTTCTTGACCCTCTCCACCACGTTGAGCTTCCATGACAGCTTACTGTCCAGGATTATTCCTAGATATTTTGTGCAAGGTTTCTCCAGTAAGGTCACTCCTCCTAACTTAGGCCTGGTCCAATTTGGGACCTTGTACCTCTTTGTAAATAAGACCATATCCGTCTTTTCCGCATTGACTTTCAACCCGACATTAGATGCCCAGGTATTAATATCCCGAAGCGCCCGATCCAACAAAGAACTAATCGTTGGAAGGCACTTTCCACTTATGACAATTACAACGTCATCTGCGTAAGCCGTAAGTTTTTCGGGTCCCTCATCGAATCGCCTGAGCAGTTGGTTGATGTCCAGCGTCCACAGCAGAGGTGATACCACCCCTCCCTGCGGCGTGCCCCTGTCCACTGATTTCGCGGCCTCGTACAATCCCCATTGTGATGTAATATTTCTGCAATTTAACATGCAGCCAATCCATTTGATTAAGGCAGAATGTACTTCAATGTAATTAAGAACATCCATAATCGCCCATTTTGAAACATTATTGAAAGCCCCGGCAATGTCCAAGAAGACTCCTAGAGCGTACTCCTTATATTGCAGAGATTTCTCTATGCTTATTACCATCCTATGCAATACGGTGTCTACCAACTTGCCTTTGGTGTACGCATGCTGTGTTGTGGAGAGCAGCTTTCTATCCACGTTGGACTTTATGTACACATCTATCAACCTCTCAAAGGTTTTGAGCAGAAATGATGTTAAACTAATGGGTCTATAGTCTTTGGGATATACGTTACCGATCTTCCCCGCCTTTGGTAGGAAAGCTACACGAGCAATTCTCCAGGAGTGCGGTACATGATTCAGCCTTATGCACCCATAGAATATTATTTTAAGCCATTCCACGACCGCCATACTTGAAACTTGTAGCATGGCCGGGAATATACCGTCTGGGCCCGGCGATTTAAACTTAGAAAACGTTTTCACTGCCCATTCTATCTTGGGATCGGTCACCAAGCCCGGCACTACTAGCTCCGTGATCGAAGTGTGATTGATGTCTGCTGGCTCTTCTAAACCGTCCCCCGATTCGTAATGTGTGTCGAGAAACACTTCAGGGGATTCCTCACTATTACGTATCCATTCCCCGTTCTCTTTCTTTATTAGTCCCTGGGCTATGTTTGCCCTTGCTAAGACTTTTTTCAACCGTGCTGTTTCGCTGGAGCACTCTATGTCCGTACATAAATTTTTCCATGAGTTTCTCTTCGCCCTGGTAATTTCACGCTTGTTGATCCTCAGTAGATCTCTGTACTCGTCCCGACACGCTTCGCTTTCCGCGGTCTTTGCGAGCTTAAAAATTTCTTTTACCTGTCTTCTTAGAAGACTCAGCTCATTTCTCCACCATGACGGCTTTGCTTTTCCTCTGAATCCTCTTAGAGGGCAAGCTTTGCTATACGCAGTCGTAAGCGTCCTTGTTAGGAATTCATTCGACTCCTCCAGTTCCTCCACATTGGCAACCTATTTGGATTGTGCCAGTTTTGTTTTACATGTTTCTGGAATTTAGTCCTGTTCGTTAACCTAGGGTTTCTAAAGGTTCATCCCTTCTCTACGCTCTTTAGGGGGAAGATGAAGCTGATATACGCATAGTCAGAGAAGGATGGTTTATCAAGAACCATCAAATCATACCTTGATATATCACGCTCGGAGCTCAATGTAATATCCAGAACATTGCTGTATGTTGGACCAATGTATGTAGGGACATTTCCCCTGTTGGCTATCGCCAAATTGGTTTGCAAGATGTAACAGAATAGATATTCGCCTCTCTCGTTCGTATCCTCCCCACGAATTGTGGTGCGCATTTGCATCTGCGCCTATGACCAACCGCCCTTTGCGCCCTTCCTTCTGTACTAGTCTTTTGCACTCCATCGGTGGAACCTCCGCAGCATGGGCCATGTAGTAGGACGCCAGGATAAATGCCTGTTTATTCTTTTGTTCAACGGCCGTGGCTACGAGATCCTCAGTGGTGTAATTAGGCAGCATATATGAATGCAGCTATTTCCTTACCATTACTACAGCTCGCACCCGTCCTTCGGTTTGCGCGTAGTAAACGTCAAACCAGCGCGCGCTAAGTTTCCTCCCGATGAGAGCCACGGCTCCTGGATCAGCGCCACGTCAAACGAACCCTCCTCAAGGGTTAGCAGGAGTTCTCTCGACGCCACTTTACTGTATGGGAGGTTTATCTGTAGGACTCGCAGCACCATTGGGTGGTTTGTCCCCCTCCAGCACCTTCGTCGTGACGTCGTCGTCCTCCCCTTGTCCTTTTGGTTTAGAGTATTCGAGGCCCCCTTCTCGGGCCTCTCGGGACTGTTGTGCCGGGTGTTCCTCTGTGCGAGTTACAGCACCATTTGGCGGTTGGTCCTCTTCTACAACCTTCGTGGTGACGTCGGAGACCTCCACCTGTCTTTTTTCCCTTAGCCTTTTGAGGTCCTTTTCGACTTCGCCCACCTCTAGCGTGTTAGGGTTTTTATCCTCGGGACTTCTTTTCCTGAGTCGCATGTAAATTTTGCCAGTGCCAAAGGACATTTTGCCAAGATGCCGGTACAAAATATCCTCCGCCTGCTTGTTAGTTTGGAAGACGTAGATCTTACCATCCTCGGTAGGCCGAGATACAGTAAGTACCTTCCAATCCTGTGTCGGTATGTTCGGATTCTGATTCTGCAGAAGTCGCAGTGAATTCTCCGACTTCATCATGCGTGGTATCCATAACTTAACTTTTGGTACCGTGGGAATTTGCGCTTTATACACCACCTCAAACCGCGCGTTCGTGCCTGCCTTTGGAGGTTTGGAACCACTTCATCCAGTCACACGCTATCATCTTCACACCATTATACCATCCCCCGAATCAAAGGTTGGAAGAGGCTTACCTGGTTGTTTCCGCATCATCTTAAGCATTAAGCTAATAAGGTCCCTTTCGACAGATCTCCACCTTTCAGTAATCATTTGTCCGAAAGGATTGCTACGATCAACCAGCACCACAGTCAGTGACTGCTTTGCCACATCCCTCATCTTCTCGGAAAAAGCCGGAGTCTTAGTGTTATCTCCCTTTGGCACCTCCGAGAAAGCTGGAGTCTTAGCGTTAACTCCCTTTAGCATCTCCGAGAAAGCCGGAGTCTTAGCGTTATCTCCCTTTAGCTTATCTCCTACTTCCGTTGTTGAAACTTCCCTCTGACTCGCAGCTTTCGAGGTACTTGCTACCTCGCTATAGGGGCCCATCTGTCTTACAGCTTTAAGCCTACTTGTCTTGTCTGTGCGACTGCCCTGTCACGCGGCTCTAGGACTGGGTCCTGTCTGCCTCTTGAAAGCAGGCTTGTCGCCTTTCGCCGAACGTTGCCTCTTCATTCTGCCATTCGAAGCTTCTTCCTCCTCGTACGGGTTGCAGAACCGAGGGGTTCTCGCAGCAAACCTTTTGAACTGCCTTCGATCTATTTCTACCGCCTCATGGGCCCAGTACAAGCGCTCGATCTTCACTTCTGTTGGATCGACCACTGCTCCCAAGCGTTGTACTATCCCTAGTGCTGCACGGTACTGCGAGAGAGGTCTTTTATTTCCTCTTCTCCGTACCCTTCACCACTCTTCTACTCAGTTTTCATTTGTGTGCTTCTCCAACACGGAGTTAATTGAATCAGCATTACTCTCGCTCCCCGAGTCCAACGCATCGCTTAATTCGTATTTGTCGTCCTTGGATTTCGGCTCAGTCCTCCTCTTTACATCGTCCTTATTACAATCAGTAATGAGTCGTTCATCCTGGTCGCACGACCACCTGCCCGACAAGGCGGGCTAAGCGGTCCAGTATTATATACGGAGAAAGAACCGTCCGCCACAGCAGCGCATCTTACTGTGGTAAGGCCATAAATACTTCCCGAGGTGGCCCGGTATCGGGAAGGCTCCTTTCAAATACAGCCGAATTTATCCCCTGGCTGCAAATGGTCCAATAGGCACGGTCCGCATAACACCCTGGATTAGGGGGTTGGAAGTTCTTGGTCACGGACATCCCGCCGCCCTCCTATGAGACGAAACGGCGTAGATGTCAGTCCTAAACAGCTTCGAATCATAGTCGGGCGCTATGGAGTTCGGCTAAGCCCCCACACCAACGACAAGGTGCCAACCCTCGTGAGGGGAATTATACTCTAAAATATATATATTCTGTTTTATATTGAATTAATGATTACCAAATTGAAGTACAAATTAAACTTGCGCACTTTTGCACGCAAGCCAAAATATTTACATTTCCGCCCACATAAATTTTAAATATAGGATCACCCTACGTACAAAACATAAAAATGCATCGGTCAATCAACCCTTTTCACACGCAAAATCCAATGCACCCAGCTACAATAACATACATAATACATACAAACATACATAATAACTTATGTGAACGGAGATCAGCAGCAAGTCGTCAAAAATAAGCGCCGCTACTAATTGGAATTTTGTTATACATACTTACGCACTAGCACACAACACAACAACGCATACCGCACAACAGAAGGCAGAAGCATTGACCAAAGCAAAACACCACGTTAGAATCAGGTGACAACAAACAAATGTACAAACACAAAATAGTCAAAGCGAAAGCTGGAAAGCACGGTATGCGGGCAAATGAAAAGGCATTGTATTCAACAAGGAGTATTATGGTTCGCGGATATTTATGGAAAGAAATATTCACCGGAATAACTATTGTAATATATTGTTAATATTATTAGTTAGAAATTGTTATTATAAAATAACCGTTTGCCTACGTGCAAAAATTAGTATATAAGGGCGACGAATTGGCATTAAAATTCAGAAGCAAGGAGATAGGCATACGCGTCGGTGAGTTTTATGACTACTGACCAAGAGTACACCTGAAGGTTTTGACTTCATTTGTACTAACGTATATTCGTCTGGAGGTTTCTTACTCCATTCGACCGCAGAGGTTGGCCGAGGGCTTTATTACCTCAGTCACCTCTTGCAAAGAAAGGGATTAAAGCAGAAGTAAAAATAGAATTTGATGAAATAATTATTTATAACGTTTTCCAGAGGAAGTCAACAGGGTTATTCATTCAGAAGGATCGGTGGGGATCTTACATTTTCAGTGACCCGGGACGGACTGAGGCCAACCTCGGCAAAACCAAAGGAAAAGTCCGTCTCATTTTGGCGCCCGAGCAGGTTTAAATAAAGGAAATTTTAAGATATACTTTCAGAGCATCAGAAACAAAGAGGGAAACAAGATTCACACACTTCTGGGTTAATACTACGAGGATATAAAGTATAAAAATGGTAAAGGTATCGTGGGTATACTATCTCACTCGAGAGGATCTGGTAGCCTACAGCACGGAATTTGGGCTAGAGGATGGCGAAACGTTTGACGAGCTAAGAAAACGATTGGCGGCATTCATCCAAGAGGAGAAGGATAACGAGAACTTACGGGATCGAATCACAGAGGTGGCGTTTCAGCATGCGCGGTTAACAAACCCACAAACAACAAAAACAAGCAGCGAACTAAATTCACCGAGAAATGATATGCAGGCAAATGGTGCATCCAATCAACTGGAGGTCGGACAACCACCGGTAAATTATATTCAGCAGCCTGGTACGTGCGCAACGACAAATTATATTCAGCAGCCTGGCACATATGCAACGACCATGGCCAGAGTAAGGAAGGGGGGATTAAAGTACGACGGAGTTAAAGATCCCCAGGATTCATCGAAAGAGCGGAGGAGGTAGCAGATAGCAGTCAACCGCAACACAATTCTAAAAGCGCTGCCGGAGTTGGTGAAGGACAAAGCGTTGGTATGGTATAGGAATAACAACCGGCACTGGCAAGAGTTGGACGCCTTCAAGAAGGACTTCCTGAAGTTCTTCATAAGCTCACGATACTTAGAGCAATTGGAAGATGAAATTGGAATGCGCGTGCAACGACAAGGTGAGCTATTTAAAGATTATGTATTAGTATTACAAGGACTCATGCGTCACGCGGGCTACACCGAGGAGCAGAAACTAACCCGCATCTAGAGAAACTCGCGCAGAGAGTACCAACTATATATAAAGCGGACCGAGGTCAGCAATCTTGAGGTGTGTTGGGTGTGTTACCGTGGTATGGTGATTAAAAATAAAATTCAAAGGGTACAAATTCAATAAAAGGCGCGTGCGCTAATCGCTCGCTTGAACAGTAAGTATGTATGCTTAAGGTAAATAAGTATGTAAATATGTATGCTTAAAGTAAATATGTATGTAAGAATATGTTTATAATAATTTAGTATAAATAAGCTGACAATATTTGAATAAAGATGCATTCGGCCATTCGCAATTACACCTCACAAAACACTCTATCAATTTTTCCACTTTTTATAATTCCAAAAGGGTGCAAAAGTTGCCAAATGAAGAAATTTGGCGTGGTGAAGAAAGTTGTTACCACATTAGAATCAGGCTGTAAACCTTTATTTGAAATTACACGGTCACACAGCGAAGCAAACAAAAGTCTCTTAATAGCTCAAAGTTGCTTCTATATATACAAATATATACACATATATACACTGTACACTTATTATTGTTTTGGGCGGAAAAGTTCGGAATAATATTTTTTTAATACAAATTCGTTATCCATATTGCGGGAATATACGTCGTAATTCCGGCACACTCCACAAATTCGTACGTAGCGGCGATTGTACTTGCAACCCAAGGAACACCTTAAATATTACTAACGCTGACGTACAACAACAAAAAATACACAAAATGAAACATAACGTGCCACGACACTCTATTGCTGCACCATATCGTGTTGCCAATACTGCCGCTTTCTTTTAAAAAACATATAGTTGTCTCGAAGTTTTACTTTAATAAAACTTTTGGAGGACTAACTTTTGCTGCTTTCGGCATTTTGCCAACCACACTTTTTTCTAAGTTTGTTTTTCTAAAATTGGTGGTAACCCGTTGTTTCAAAGAGCTTCACATTGTTCACTGGCTTGCCAGTTCTGTTTTTTTTTTTACTTTAACACTGTTTTTTACACCTGCGCAAAAGTGAAAAAATATTCCTTAAATTTTCTTTATACAAAAATATCACATTGGTTCGTGCACACACCCCTTTACATATACTAGTTAAGTATAGAGGCACGATTTTAATAACACTTCTGCGACACAAGGAGTGTAGCAACTCTCAGTCCCTAGGAGCTTGATCAGCACCTCATACGACTCTCTGAAAAGGCAAATTTCATTAAATACTTTGTGTTTAATAATTTCGTTTTTCATTTAGTAACAAAATGGAGAGCTATATCTGCCAGGCAGATGCAGTGGCAGAATTTGAGGTAGATTATAATGCCATGCCCACAACTGAGCACAATAAACACTCCTTAAAACTTCAAACGGAGGAGCTAAAAGCCTTGTGGGAAAATACAAAATGGGCATAAGACGATCTCCTGAGTTCATCAGACCTCGAAACAAAAGACATATCAGCAGTTAGAAACATAAAACCACTTATTTCAGTTTCTTAAAATGCCAAGTGGAGATGGCTGAGCTAGCTGAAAAGATAGAAAAGTTAGAGAAATAAACAGATTCCGAGGGTCGCGAATATAGCGTACGCCTGCCTCCTTGTCACACAGATGTCTCTAAAGGAGATTATATTTCATGGCCGTCCTTCAGGGACATGTTCAGCGCCATATACATTAACCTGGGTCGATTTGTATGGATGAAACTTAACCGATATGGCGCAATCGATTTTTCGATAGGATTTTTTTTTTTTTTCAAAAAAGTGTTGTAAAAACTTTGGTGATAACAGTTTCTTGAAAAAGAAATATTTTTTGGGTTTTGGGGAGTGTTTTGGTAGAAAAATTTACCCTTTCGCCATTTTTTTTTCGAAGGCTCGAAAATTATTTTTTTGGGTATGCGGACTTTTTTTCCTGAGCCTAAATCCTATCGAAAAATCGATGGCGCGATATCGGTTAATAAATCGACCCAGTCGAATATACATACTTAACAAACGCCTTACCCCAGCCGAAAAGTTGTATCACCTCAACCAAAACACACAAGGGTGGCGAAAGAAATAGTGCGACGATGTCCACTAAATAATTATGGGTTCCAAACAGCTTGGAAGAATCTATGCGAGCGCTATGAAAACAAGCGTATCTTGGTCAATGCACAATTGAAAATTTTGTTTAATTTAAATGGAATTGAGAGCGAATGCGGTAGCTCGATTAAAAAACTGGAACCGGAAAGTGTGAGATATTCTTACGCCTGACTCCAAGCAGTCGCATTGAACATGTGAAGATTTACGAGGGTGGGCCGAAATATTTAGATCTCGGACCTAAACAGTAATTTTTAATGGACAGTGGCAAATTGACAAAGCGATGAACAAGTTAGTGCGAGGTCAGCAATCTTGAGGTGTGTTGGGTGTGTTACCGTGGTATGGTGATTAAAAATAAAATTCAAAGGGTACAAATTCAATAAAAGGCGCGTGCGCTAATCGCTCGCTTGAACAGTAAGTATGTATGCTTAAGGTAAATAAGTATGTAAATATGTATGCTTAAAGTAAATATGTATGTAAGAATATGTTTATAATAATTTAGTATAAATAAGCTGACAATATTTGAATAAAGATGCATTCGGCCATTCGCAATTACACCTCACAAAACACTCTATCAATTTTTCCACTTTTTATAATTCCAAAAGGGTGCAAAAGTTGCCAAATGAAGAAATTTGGCGTGGTGAAGAAAGTTGTTACCACATTAGAATCAGGCTGTAAACCTTTATTTGAAATTACACGGTCACACAGCGAAGCAAACAAAAGTCTCTTAATAGCTCAAAGTTGCTTCTATATATACAAATATATACACATATATACACTGTACACTTATTATTGTTTTGGGCGGAAAAGTTCGGAATAATATTTTTTTAATACAAATTCGTTATCCATATTGCGGGAATATACGTCGTAATTCCGGCACACTCCACAAATTCGTACGTAGCGGCGATTGTACTTGCAACCCAAGGAACACCTTAAATAATACTAACGCTGACGTACAACAACAAAAAATACACAAAATGAAACATAACGTGCCACGACACTCTATTGCTGCACCATATCGTGTTGCCAAAACTGCCGCTTTCTTTTAAAACACATATAGTTGTTTCGAAGTTTTACTTTAATAAAACTTTTGGAGGACTAACTTTTGCTGCTTTCGGCATTTTGCCAACCACACTTTTTTCTAAGTTTGTTTTTCTAAAATTGGTGGTAAGCCTTTGTTTCAAAGAGCTTCACATTGTTCACTGGCTTGCCAGTTCTGTTTTTTTTTTTTACTTTAACACTGTTTTTTACACTTGCGCAAAAGTGAAAAAATATTTCTTAAATTTTCTTTATACAAATATCACATTGGTTCGTGCACACACCCATTTACATATACTAGTTAAGTATAGAGGCACGATTTTAATAACACTTCTGCGACACAAGGAGTGTAGCAACTCTCAGTCCCTAGGAGCTTGATCAGCACCTCATACGACTCTCTGAAAAGGCAAATTTCATTAAATACTTTGTGTTTAATAATTTCGTTTTTCATTTAGTAACAAAATGGAGAGCTATATCTGCCAGGCAGATGCAGTGGCAGAATTTGAGGTAGATTATAATGCCATGCCCACAACTGAGCACAATAAACACTCCTTAAAACTTCAAACGGAGGAGCTAAAAGCCTTGTGGGAAAATACAAAATGGGCATAAGACGATCTCCTGAGTTCATCAGACCTCGAAACAAAAGACATATCAGCAGTTAGAAACATAAAACCACTTATTTCAGTTTCTTAAAATGCCAAGTGGAGATGGCTGAGCTAGCTGAAAAGATAGAAAAGTTAGAGAAATAAACAGATTCCGAGGGTCGCGAATATAGCTACGCCTGCCTCCTTGTCACACAGATGTCTCTAAAGGAGATTATATTTCATGGCCGTCCTTCAGGGACATGTTCAGCGCCATATACATTAACCTGGGTCGATTTGTATGGATGAAACTTAACCGATATGGCGCCATCGATTTTTCGATAGGATTTTTTTTTTTTTCAAAAAAGTGTTGAAAAAACTTTGGTGATAACAGTTTCTTGAAAAAGAAATATTTTTTGGGTTTAGGGGAGTGTTTTGGTAGAAAAATTTACCCTTTCGCCATTTTTTTTTCGAAGGCTCGAAATTTATTTTTTTGGGTATGCGGACTTTTTTTCCTGAGCCTAAATCCTATCGAAAAATCGATGGCGCGATATCGGTTAATAAATCGACCCAGTCGAATATACATACTTAACAAACGCCTTACCCCAGTCGAAAAGTTGTATCACCTCAACCAAAACACACAAGGGGAGGCGAAAGAAATAGTGCGACGATGTCCACTAAATAATTATGGGTTCCAAACAGCTTGGAAGAATCTATGCGAGCGCTATGAAAACAAGCGTATCTTGGTCAATGCACAATTGAAAATTTTGTTTAATTTAAATGGAATTGAGAGCGAATGCGGTAGCTCGATTAAAAAACTGGAACCGGAAAGTGTGAGATATTCTTACGCCTGACTCCAAGCAGTCGCATTGAACATGTGAAGATTTACGAGGGTGGGCCGAAATATTTAGATCTCGGACCTAAACAGTAATTTTTAATGGACAGTGGCAAATTGACAAAGCGATGAACAAGTTAGTGGTACGATGCAATTTTATGTTAGTATGGACAAAAAGAATATTTTGTGATCAAACAGTCTGTTGAAGTGGGTTTACGATAAACGGCAAATTCCAGTTTATTGCCCAACCTTTTACATTTTAAATCTGAAAAAGGTATTGAGCATTGGTCATCTTCTCTACAACAAGTATGAAAGTAACAAATTTACCTGTGAAAGAGAAGATGACCAATGCTGAAACTCATTCGAACTTCTATCACAAAAATAATATGACAAAACTTTTCACAAAATAATGAAATGAAAACAAATAAAATAATGCACACACCTTTAACATATTTTCCGACAATCACCAACAACTTGATTAAAATATTTGAAAAACATGACATAAAAATAGTTTACACCAACAACAATAAATTAAGAAATGTTCTTGGTTCCACAAAAGAAATTGTGCCCATCTATGGACACAGCGGGATTTATCAAATCAGCTGTACTGACTGCAATGCAAAATACATAGGCCAAACAAAAAGGAAAATCTCTGTAAGATGTAAAGAGCATGACAAGCACACAAAAAACAAACAAACTCATCTCTCTGCAGTAGCAGTACACATGATTTCAACAACAGATGAATCATCCACACATACCATCAACACATTAGAAGAGAGTGTGAGCCTAATAAAAGCTGTAAACAACAAAAAAAATTAGATATATATGAATCCCTGTATATCAGCAAAACTAAGATTCCGATGAACGCTGACAACGGGAATATAAATTCGTCTCTGTTCTCTTTAATTTTAGTTAATAAATTTTATATTGTCGTATGTTCAAATTTGTTTTATTATAGAAACTACTTTTTTTAGTAGCGTGTCGCTGATGATGGACAGGAAGTCTGCCCGAAGTGCATTTGTTTAAGTTGAATAAATAGTAAAGTTTATTATTTTACGGTTTATCCATAAACGCATTGTTTTTATTTGACTAAAAAAGAAAATAAATAATAATAAATTAATTTAATAAATAATTAGTAATAGTGATTTATCGTAGTGCTAAATGTTTGCTACAAGCTTATGTGAAATAAACGTTGTAGAAGTTTAAATCTCTATTTCATTTGTGTGGGTAAGTTGGCCCTTTTAATATTTTTTTAACCGAAAAGAACCTTCAGTCCTTAACTTGTGTATATATACATACAACGTCAAATGCGTATGTTTTGACTGCAAAGTGACAATTAAATTGACCGTTAACTGAAAAAAAAAATTTGACCATCGGTATGGTACATTTGACATTAAATTTGCATTTGCTTAAATGTTACAAATGTTTCCAAATGATACCTACTAAATAATGTTTCCAAACGATACCTTCAAAACATCCCCCAAGGGGTTTTGCTAGGTTAGTTGGTATGAACGATATATTGCCAAATTTTCATTAGATGTTTGCAATACAAAACCCTCGTCTGTAATTTTCGATAGCTAGGAATCCATTTTCGTAGTTAAATTCTTATTTTAGTTCAAAATGTGGCACAATTTAAAATTTAACGATCTGTTGAACTTATGTTTTTTTTTAACTTTTTAGCATTTATTGTTATCGCATATCTGCACCTAGAGGTTTAACTGTTAAGATATATATGTTAATACACCTTATTCAAACTGCACTGTCTCCACTGTAGTTTTATTGTTTCGTATTGAAAAAAACTATAGTGGGGCTACGTGCACAGTTTCAGTTTGAAGTTTTATAGTTACAAAGAAAATTTACATTTTCTAATTAAACACGTACAGTCTACATAGGAAAAACATATTTGAATATTCTACTTTGATACATTTTTATACCTTTCATGAAAATGAAATGGTATATTAATTTCGTCACGAAACCGAAAATTGTAAGTCCTTAAAGGAAAATAGATAGACCCACCATTAAGTATACCGAAATAATCAGGTTGAAGAGCTGAGTTGTTTTAGCCATGTCCGTCTGTCCGTCTGTCCGTCTGTCTGTTTGTATGCAAACTAGTCCCTCAATTTTTGAGATATCTTGATAAAATTTGGTGAGCAGGTGTATTTGGGTGTCCGATTAGACATTTGTCGGAACCGACCGGATCGGACCACTATAGCATATATCCTCCATACAACCGATTTTTCAGAAAAAGAGGATTTTTGTAATATCTTACCCAATTTAACAGATTGAAGCTTCAAACTTCACCATAGACTTTCGTATATTGAACATATTGTTGCCTGAAAAAATTTATGAGATCGGTCGTATATATAGTATATATCCCCCACAACCGATTGTTCAGATAAGGAACTTTTCGTAATTACTGCCCTATTTTAAGAGCTAGAGGCTTCAAATTTCAGCGAGTGCTTACGTATATAGCACATATTGTTGTCTGAAAAAATCATAAAGATCGGTGGTATATATAGTATATATATGGTGGTATATATAGTATATATATATAGTATATATATATATATTTTCGCAAATTTTAGCCCCATTTTAACAGCTAGAAGCTTCAGATTTCACCGAATATTTACTTATATAGCATATATTGTTGTCTGAAAAAATCATAGAGATCGGTTGTATATATAGTATATATCTCATACAACCGATTGTTCAGATAAGAAACTTTTCGCAATTTCTACCCCATTTTAACAGCTATAAGCTTCAAATTTCACCGATTGCTTACGTATATAGCATATATTGTTGTCTGAAAAAATCATAGAGATCGGTTTGTATATATAGTATATATCTCATACAACCGATTGTTCAGATAAGAAACTTTTCGCAATTTCTACCCCATTTTAACAGCTATAAGCTTCAAATTTCACTGATTGCTTACGTATATAGCATATATTTTTGTCTGAAAAAATCATAGAGATCGGTTCTATATATAGTATATATCTCATACAACCGATTGTTCAGATAAGAAACTTTTCGCAATTTCTACCCCATTTTAACAGCTAGAAGCTTCAAATTTCACCAACTGCTTACGTGTATAGCATATATTGATGTCTGAAAAAATCATTGAGATCGGTGATATACATAGTATATATCTCATACAACCGATTGTTCAGATAAGAAACTTTGCGCAATTTCTGCCCCGTTTTAACAGTTAGAAGCTTCAAATTTCACAAAATGCTTTCGTATATAGCATATATTGTTGTCTGAAAAAATCATAGAGATCGGTGGTATATATATTATATACTTCATATAAACTGTCATATTGACCCCTTTTTTACGGCTAGAAGCTTCAAGATTCATCAAATTTCATCAAATAGTTACGTTTACGTCATATATTTTTGAAATACGTGATTCGTAGCCTTAGTTTTTACATGCAGACCACAAAAAACGTGAAGCTTTGCATCCTCACACAGATTACCTACCTATTTTTTATTTTATATTTATCTTAAAAATCGTTTAGATATGTTCAAATTTCACCAAATGTTTACGTGTATAGCATATATTGTTGTCTGAGCAAATCATAGATACCGGTGGTATATATAGTATATATCCCATACAACCGATTGTTCAGATAAGAAACTTTGCGCAATTTCTTCCCCATTTTAACAGTTATAAGCTTCAAATTTCACCGATTGCTTACGTATATAGTATGTATTGTTGTGTCAAAAAATCATAGAGATCGGTGATATATATAATATATATATGATGGTATATATAGTATATATATATAGTATATATATATTTTTTTTACGATTTCGGCCCCATTTTAACAGCTAGAAGCTTCAAATTTCACCAACTGCTTACGTGTATAGCATATATTGATGTCTGAAAAAATCATTGAGATCGGTGGTACACATAGTATATATCTCATACAACCGATTGTTCAGATAAGAAACTTTGCGCAATCTCTGCCCCGTTTTAACAGTTAGAACCTTCAAATTTCACAAAATGCTTACGTATATAGTATATATTGTTGTCTGAAAAAATCATAGAGGTCGGTCGTATATATATTATATACTTCATATAAACTGTCATTTTGACCCCTTTTTTACGGCTAGAATCTTCAAAATTCATCAAATTTCATCAAATAGTTACGTTTTCGTCATATATTTTTGAAATACGTGATTCGTAGTCATAGTTTTTACACGCAGACCACAAAAAACCTGAAACTTTGCATCCTCACACAAAGTACCTACCTGTTTTTTATTTTATATTTATCTTAAAAATCGTTAAGGTATGTAGATCTGTTCACTATATATTTCTTATACATCCGATTATTCGGAGATTACGAACGGGATAAGATTATTGTTCAGCCCCATTCATGAAAGGTATGAAGTCTTCGGCACAGCCGAAGACAGTCCCGTTCTTACTTGTTTTATTTTACTTCTGACACTAAAAGTGTAAACATAAAAATCTTTAAAAAACACCTGTCATATACGCATTTAAAAACTGCTCCTACCTTAAAATATATTCCTATCAAAAACTATATGACATTTGATGTAATAAAGCCATACAAAATGAAAAATAAGAGAAAGGGGAAGAACAGAAGAGCCCGTTTTCTGGATTAGTATTCAATGTAGCACTTTTTTTAGCAAAGCAGCTAATCCGAAATGGTAACGAAATAATTTGTAAAACTAATAAGTGAATATAAGTCAAAGTAACTGCCACGGTATATATGTAGGTAATCTGTTTTTTAATCATAAATTTCGAAACAAATTTTTACATAACGGCTTAATGGTTTTTGTAGAACTCTATTCTTTCATTCCGCTTACTACTTTCCATTTTGTGAAGACCCCAAAGCCAAGGGCTTTGTACCCTCACAACATATACATATATACATATATAATTTCTTAACATGCATTTTGTAATATACATAATATTTGAATTTATAACTTTGGATCTATTGTTTATACATTTTCATGAAGTACCCAAAATGTACACATATATTAACGAATTATACTCTAGTTTAGGTTAGGTTGAACTGGCCGGTCCATTAGAACCTCACATAGACTGATTGAGTCCGTAGTGTTATCAGAAGCTTGCTTAAATGACCAAATTGAAAAACCCTATCACAAACCAAGACCTATGTTATAAAATAACCCCGTCCTCTTGGCAAATACTAGAAGCTTCCTAAGAATTAAGCCACTTTCTGCTTCTAGATCTGACAGCTATATCACTCCTAATAGCTGGAGTCTTAGCCTGGCAAGTTCAGGGCACGAGCACAGAACGTGCTCAATCGTTTCCTCCTCCAACCCGCACTTTCCACATTTGCTTTCACTGACCAAGCCTAATTTAAAGGCATGTGACGCCAGAAGGCAGTGTCCAGTCAGAATACCAGTCATGAGTCTATAGTCCTCTCTCTTTAATGATAGAAGCAACGTTGTTAATCTAAGGTTGTAAGACCTACACATAATCTTCGACACTTTACAGCCCCGCGCTTGAACCCACGCCTATCCCTGTTGGCCGATCATGTGCACCTCTCGCCTTCGCTTAATCTCGCCCAGTCTAATTGGGACTTCTACGGACCATGCTTCAAGGGATGCGCCCTTTTTAGCTAGTTTGTTTGCTTTTTCATTCCCATCTATTCTCATATGCCCTGGGACCCAATATAAATGTACGCTTCTCCTTTTCCCGTTTCTCTGCAGAGACTGTTTACACTCTAACAATCATTTAGATGCTGTGCTATGCGAGATTATTGCCTTAATTGCTGGTTGACTGTCAATATAAGAGTTAACACGGTTGCAGATTAAGCTATTCTCTTCTAGGGTTTCTACCGCTTTGGTTATGGCTAATATTTCCGCTTGGAAAACGCTACAGTAATCCGTCAGCCTGTAGGATCTGCTTATTTCCGGATCAGCACAGTATACCGCAGACCCTACTCCTTCCTCTACTTTGGGTACCATCTGTGTACACATGTATCGCTTCGTCCGCCATTTGCGCACCCTTGCGCCAACCGTCCACCTCTATTGTGGCCTTAGGATCTCCCTCGAAGCACTGGTAAGGAATCAGGTAGTCTGTTCGTCATGTGATTGATGACGCTATACTACTATGGCCATATGGTCGGCGCTCAAGCTGCCTCGAGGCACCGAGCCTGGTTGCGGTTGTTAATGCTATGTTCTTTGCTACCAGTTAGACTGGTGGAATGTGTAGAATGGCATACAGTGCAGCCGTGGGGGTTGTTTTCAGGGCTCCCGTAATGCTAAGCATTAATAGTCTGCATACCCTCTGTAATTTTTTGAGGTATGTTATTTTTTGTGTGGGTCTTTCCACCAAACAAGAACTCCATAGTATAGAATAGGGCTTACAATCGCAGTAAAAACCCAATGAGAAAGATAGGGCGATAAGACCCACGTACACCCCAGCATTCTTTTAAATGCATAGAGTGCCGTTGAGGCCTTCTTGACCCTCTCCATCACGTTGAGCTTCCATGACAGCTTACTGTCTAGGATTATTCCTAGATATTTTGTGCAAGGTTTCTCCAGTAAGGTCACTCCTCCTAAATTAGGCCTGGTCCAATTTGGGACCTTGTACCTCTTTGTAAATAAGACCATATCCGTCTTTTCCGCATTGACTTTCAACCCGACATTATATGCCCAGGTATTAATATCCCGAAGCGCCCGATCCTACAAAGAACTAATCGTTGGAAGGCACTTTCCACTTATGACAATTGCAACGTCATCTGCGTAAGCCGTAAGTTTTTCGGGTCCCTCATCGAATCGCCTGAGCAGTTGGTTGATGACCAGCGTCCACAGCAGAGGTGATACCACCCCTCCCTGCGGCGTGCCCCTGTCCACTGATTTCGCGGCCTCGTACAATCCCCATTGTGATGTAATATTTCTGCAATTTAACATGCAGCCAATCCATTTGATTAAGGCAGAATGTACTTCAATGTAATTAAGAACATCCATAATCGCCCATTTTGAAACATTATTGATAGCCCCGGCAATGTCCAAGAAGACTCCTAGAGCGTACTCCTTATATTGCAGAGATTTCTCTATGCTTATTACCACCCTATGCAATACGGTGTCTACCAACTTGCCTTTGGTGTACGCATGCTGTGTTGTGGAGAGCAGCTTTCTATCCACGTTGGACTTTATGTACACATCTATCAGCCTCTCAAAGGTTTTGAGCAGAAATGATGTTAAACTAATGGGTCTATAGTCTTTGGGATATACGTTACCGATCTTCCCCGCCTTTGGTAGGAAAGCTACACGAGCAATTCTCCAGGAGTGCGGTACATGATTCAGCCTTATGCACCCATAGAATATTATTTTAAGCCATTCCACGACCGCCATACTTGAAACTTGTAGCATGGCCGGGAATATACCGTCTGGGCCCGGCGATTTAAACTTAGAAAACGTTTTCACTGCCCATTCTATCTTGGGATCGGTCACCAAGCCCGGGACTACTAGCTCCGTGATCGAAGTGTGAGTGATGTCTGCTGGCTCTTCTAAACCGTCTCCCGATTCGTAATGTGTGTCGAGAAGCACTTCAGGGGATTCCTCACTATTACGTAACCATTCCCCGTTCTCTTTCTTTATTAGTCCCTGGGCTATGTTTGCCCTTGCTAAGACTTTTTTCAACCGTGCTGTTTCGCTGAAGCACTCTATGTCCGTACATAAATTTTTCCATGAGTTTCTCTTCGCCCTGGTAATTTCACGCTTGTTGATCCTCAGTAGATCTCTGTACTCGTCCCGACACGCTTCGCTTTCCGCGGTCTTTGCGAGCTTAAAAATTTCTTTTACCTGTCTTCTTAGAAGACTCAGCTCATTTCTCCACCATGACGGCTTTGCTTTTCCTCTGAATCCTCTTAGAGGACAAGCTTTGCTATACGCAGTCGTAAGCGTCCTTGTTAGGAATTCATTCGACTCCTCCAGTTCCTCCACATTGGCAACCTATTTGGATTGTGCCAGTTTTGTTTTTACATGTTTCTGGAATTTAGTCCAGTTCGTTGACCTAGGGTTTCTAAAGGTTCATCCTTTCTCTACCCTCTTTAGGGGGAAGATGAAGCTGATATACGCATAGTCAGAGAAGGATGGTCTATCAAGAACCATCAAATCATACGTTGATATATCACGCTCGGAGCTCAATGTAATATCCAGAACATTGCTGTATGTTGGACCAATGTATGTAGGGACATTTCCCCTGTTGGCTATCGCCAAATTGGTTTGCAAGATGTAACAGAATAGATATTCGCCTCTCTCGTTCGTATCTGCTCCTCCCCACGAATTGTGGTGCGCATTTGCATCTGCGCCTATGACCAACCGCCCTTTGCGCCCTTCCTTCTGTACTAGTCTTTTGCACTCCATCGGTGGAACCTCCGCAGCATGGGCCATGTAGTAGGACGCCAGGATAAATGCCTGTTTATTCTTTTGTTCAACGGCCACGGCTACGAGATCCTCAGTGGTGTAATTAGGCAGCATATATGAATGCAGCTATTTCCTTACCATTACTACAGCTCGCACCCGTCCTTCGGTTTGCGCGTAGTAAACGTCAAACCAGCGCGCGCTAAGTTTCCTCCCGATGAGAGCCACGGCTCGTGGATCAGCGCCACGTCAAACGAACCCTCCTCAAGGGTTCGCAGGAGTTCTCTCGACGCCACTTTACTGTATGGGAGGTTTATCTGTAGGACTCGCAGCACCATTGGTTGGTTTGTCCCCCTCCAGCACCTTCGTCGTGACGTCGTCGTCCTCCCCTTGTCCTTTTGGTTTAGAGTATTCGAGGCCCCCTTCTCGGGCCTCTCGGGACTGTTGTGCCGGGTGTTCCTCTGTGCGAGTTACAGCACCATTTGGCGGTTGGTCCTCTTCTACAACCTTCGTGGTGACGTCGGAGACCTCCACCTGTCTTTTTTCCGTTAGCCTTTTGAGGTCCTTTTCGACTTCGCCCACCTCTAGCGTGTTAGGGTTTTTATCCTCGGGACTTCTTTTCCTGATTCGCATGTAAATTTTGCCAGTGCCAAAGGACATTTTGCCAAGATGCGGGTACAAAATATCCTCCGCCTGCTTGTTAATTTGGAAGACGTAGATCTTGCCATCCTCGGTAGGCCGAGATACAGTAAGTACCTTCCAATCCTGTGTCGGTATGTTCGGATTCTGATTCTGCAGAAGTCGCAGTGAATCCTCCGACTTCATCATGCGTGGTATCCATAACTTAACTTTTGGTACCGTGGGAATTTGCGCTTTATACACCACCTCAAACCGCGCGTTCGTGCCTTGCCTTTGGAGGTTTGGAACCACTTCATCCAGCCACACGCTATCATCTTCACACCATTATACCATCCCCCCGAATCAAAGGTTGGAAGATGCTTACGTGGTTGTTTCCGCATCATCTTAAGCATTAAGCTAATAAGGTCCCTTTCGACAGATCTCCACCTTTCAGCAATCATTTGTCCGAAAGGACTGCTACGATCAACCAGCACCACAGTCAGTGACTGCTTTGCCACATCCCTCATCTTCTCGGAAAAAGCCGGAGTCTTAGTGTTATCTCCCTTTGGCACCTCCGAGAAAGCTGGAGTCTTAGCGTTAACTCCCTTTAGCATCTCCGAGAAAGCCGGAGTCTTAGCGTTATCTCCCTTTAGCTTATCTCCTACTTCCGTTGTTGAAACTTCCCTCTGACTCGCAGCTTTCGAGGTACTTGCTACCTCGCTATAGGGGCCCATCTGTCTTACAGCTTTAAGCCTACTTGTCTTGTCTGTGCGACTGCCCTGTCACGCGGCTCTAGGACTGGGTCCTGTCTGCCTCTTGAAAGCAGGCTTGTCGCCTTTCGCCGAACGTTGCCTCTTCATTCTGCCATTCGAAGCTTCTTCCTCCTCGTACGGGTTGCAGAACCGAGGGGTTCTCGCAGCAAACCTTTTGAACTGCCTTCGATCTATTTCTACCGCCTCATGGGCCCAGTACAAGCGCTCGATCTTGACTTCTGTTGGATCGACCACTACTCCCAAGCGTTGTACTATCCCTAGTGCTGCACGGTACTGCGAGAGAGGTCTTTTATTTCCTCTTCTCCGTACCCTTCACCACTCTTCTACTCCGTTTTCATTTGTGTGCTTCTCCAACACGGAGTTAATTGAATCAGCATTACTCTCGCTCCCCGAGTCCAACGCATCGCTTAATTCGTATTTGTCGTCCTTGGATTTCGGCTCAGTCCTCCTCTTTACATCGTCCTTATTACAATCAGTAATGAGTCGTTTATCCTGGTTGTACGACCACCTGCCCGACAAGGCGGGCTCAGCGGTCCAGTATTATATACGGAGAAAGAACCGTCCGCCACAGTAGCGCATCTTACTGTGGTAAGGCCATAAATACTTCCCGAGGTTGCCCGGTATCGGAAAGGCTCCTTTCAAATACAGCCGAATTTATCCCCTGGCTGCAAATTGTCCAATAGGCACGGTCCGCATAACACCCTGGATTAGGGGGTTGGCAGTTCTTGGTCACGCACATCCCGCCGCCCTCCTATGAGACGAAACGGCGTAGATGTCAGTCCTAAACAGCTCCGAATCATAGTCGGGCGCTATGGAGTTCGGCTAAGCCCCCACACCAACGACAAGTTGCCAACCCTCGTGAGGGGAATTATACTCTAAAATATATATATTCTGTTTTATATTGGATTAATGATTACCAAATTGAAGTACAAATTAAACTTGCGCACTTTTGCACGCAAGCCAAAATATTTACATTTCCGCCCACATAAATTTTAAATATAGGATCACCTTAGCATTCATTGAATATTTGGAAGGGAAGTAGATACGTACAAAACATAAAAATGCATCGGTCAACCAACCCTTTTCACACGCAAAATCCAATGCACCCAGCTACAATAACATACATAATACATACAAACATACATAATAACTTATGTGAACGGAGATCAGCAGCAAGTCGTCAAAAATAAGCGCCGCTACTAATTGGAATTTTGTTATACATACTTACGCACTAGCACACAACACAACAACGCATGCCGCACAACAGAAGGCAGAAGCATTGACCAAAGCAAAACACCACGTTAGAATCAGGTGACAACAAACAAATGTACAAACACAAAATAGTCAAAGCGAAAGCTGGAAAGCACGGTATGCGGGCAAATGAAAAGGCATTGTATTCAACAAGGAGTATTATGGTTCGCGGATATTTATGGAAAGAAATATTCACCGGAATAACTATTGTAATATATTGTTAATATTATTAGTTAGAAATTGTTATTATAAAATAACCGTTTGCCTACGTGCAAAAATTAGTATATAAGGGCGACGAATTGGCATTAAAATTCAGAAGCAAGGAGATAGGCATACGCGTCGGTGAGTTTTATGACTACTGACCAAGAGTACACCTGAAGGTTTTGACTTCATTTGTACTAACGTATATTCGTCTGGAGGTTTCTTACTCCATTCGACCGCAGAGGTTGGCCGAGGGCTTTATTACCTCAGTCACCTCTTGCAAAGAAAGGGATTAAAGCAGAAGTGAAAATAGAATTTGATGAAATAATTATTTATAACGTTTTCCAGAGGAAGTCAACAGGGTTATTCATTCAGAAGGATCGGTGGGGATCTTACATTTTCAGTGACCCGGGACGGACTGAGGCCAACCTCGGCAAAACCAGAGAAAAGTCCATCTCATTTTGGCGCCCGACCAGGTTTAAATAAAGGAAATTTTAAGATATACTTTCAGAGCATCAGAAACAAAGATGGAAATAAGATTCACACACTTCTGGGTTAATACTACGAGGATATAAAGCATAAAAATGGTAAAGGTATCGTGGGTATACTATCTCACTCGAGAGGATCTGGTAGCCTACAGCACGGAATTTGGGCTAGAGGATGGCGGAACGTTTGACGAGCTAAGAAAACGATTGGCGGCATTCATCCAAGAGGATAAGGATACCGAGAACTTACGGGATCGAATCACAGAGATGGCGTTTCAGCATGCGCGGTTAACAAACCCACAAACAACAAAAACAAGCAGCGAACTAAATTCACCGAGAAATGATATGCAGGCAAATGGTACATCCAATCAACTGGAGGTCGGACAACCACCGGTAGATTATATTCAGCAGCCTGGTACGTGCGCAACGACAAATTATATTCAGCAGCCTGGCACATATGCAACGACCATGGCCAGAGTAAGGAAGGGGGGATTAAAGTACGACGGAGACAAAGATCCCAGGATTCATCGAAAGAGCAGAGGAGCTAGCAGATAGCAGTCAACCGCAACACAATTCCGAAAGCGCTGCCGGAGTTGGTGAAGGACAAAGCGTTGGTATGGTATAGGAATAACAACCGGCACTGGCAAGAGTTGGACGCCTTCAAGAAGGACTTCCTGAAGTTTTTCATAAGCTCACGATACTTAGAGCAATTGGAAGATGAAATCGGAATGCGCGTGCAACGACAAGGTGAGCTATTTAAAGATTATGTATTAGTATTACAAGGACTCATGCGTCACGCGGGCTACACCGAGGAGCAGAAACTAACCCGCATCTACAGAAACTCGCGCAGAGAGTACCAACTATATATAAAGCGGAGCGAGGTCAGCAATCTTGAGGAGCTGGTAATTTTAGCTCGAGAATACAAAAATATTACTCCTGACAGGGAACCAATGCGACCAACCACGATGCCATTCGTACCACGGCGTCAAGAAGGTCAGTACCAGTGTCTTCAGGCAGAAACAAAGACAGGAGGAGCGAGTAGAAATCGAACGATAGCAGAGACCAGAGCCACAACAATAATATGTAGACACTGCGGCAGACGATGCGGAAGAGGTGGTCACTTTTCATACGGGTGCCGAGGCATAAGAAGAGAATTTTGCTGGACATATGTTAAGATAGGCGTGCTCACTCGTGATTGTTGTAGGAAGCCACAGGGAAACGACCAGAGACCACATTGGAACCAAGGGATGGGGTCTTCGGAGGTGCAACCTCGGAGAAATTAGAAATGTTCGAATAAACAAAGGGCCGCATATTGGTAACAAATGTGAACGGAGAAGAAGCGGTAGCAGCGATTGGCACGGGAGCGACGAGGAGCTTTATAAGAGATGCAATGGCGAAAAAGGTTAAATGCTGGCAAATTCAAGGAAGTAAAGATGCGAGTAAGAATAGGCGATGGCAGAGCAATAATAATCAAAGAAGCGGTAGATGCAGAATTAAGAATGGGTGATAAAGTACAGCGGAACGAGATGTTATTCCTACCGGGACTGCGTGATGAGGTGGTAATTGGCACGGACTATCTAGCGAAGGTAAACCTGGAGGTGAGATGTGGGGGTTAAGAAATAACGTTGAGAGTATACGAACGGAAGTAAGAGGTAGCGCCATTTACAACTATGGTCGAAACGAATAGCAAAGATTACAAGGAACACAACCCAATGGCGTCGGTAGCAACTAGCAAAACAGAGGAATCGGTGAGTAAATTTCTGAACCAAGAATTACAGGTGTTCGCAAAGTTGTCAAGAGTATCCAACGTGGCCACAAACCAAATAGTTATAAGAGACGACCGTCCAATTAAGCAAAGGTACTATCCGAAGGATCCGGAAATGTAAGAAAAAGGTTGCATCGAACCATCGAATAGCCCGCACAGCGCACCCATAGTTTTGGTAAAGACGAACAATGGCAAATGCAGACTCTGCCTAGACTACCATCAACTAAATGCAAGATCAGTACCAGACGCATACCCTTTACCACGTATACAACCTATCTTGGACAAATTAAGAAACGCGAGATTTATCAGTAGCCTCGACTTGAAAAATGGTTATTGGCAAATCCCTATGGAAGCAAGCAGCAAGCAATACACCGCATTCACAGTACCTGTGCGCGGACTATACCAAAGGAGGGTAATGCCATTTGGCTTGCACTCAGCCCCAGCAACTTTCCAGAGAGCACTTGTTCGTGTCATAGGACCAGAATTGGAACCATACGCGTTTGCTTACTTAACGATATTATCATTACAAGCAAAACATTGGAAGAGCACATTGCACATTTAACAGAAGTATTTCGAAGACTGTATAGAGCGAACCTGAGGATAAACCCGGAAAAATGTGAGTTTTTTTAAGAACAGTTTGAAATATCTAGTCATGTCGTTAGCGAGGAAGGCATCCATACCGACTCAGACAAGATAGCAACCATCAAAGAACTGGAACCACCCAAGAACATATGACAGTTACGACGTTTTCTAGGGGTCGTGTCGTGGTATAGAAGATTCGTGCCTGATTTCTCACAATTCGCATACCCGTTAACATCGATGTGGTGGTCTGCAGAGCAACAATCGGCATTCGAAACACTTAAGGCAGCACTGACGCAGGCACCGGTACTCGCTTGCCAGATTTTTCGAGGAAGATTTTCGAGTAATAGCATACGCAAGCCGCAGGTTAAACAAGGCAGAGATGAACTACTCACCGACAGAAAAGGAGTGTTTGGCAATAGTTTGGGCAATACAAAAGATGAGGCCGTACGTAGAAGGATACACGCTTACAGTAATAACAGATTATCCGGGCAACCGATGGACGGGCAGTTGGGTACGTTGACGATGGATGACGGAAAAGCCGAGTGTAAGTGGCTTAAAGCAAAGATGGCAGATGAAAGAAAGGCCCCGGAGAAATTCCCAGAGTAGGTTATCGAGGATGGAAAGTTGTACAGACGCATATGAAGTCAAGTGGATGGTGACGACGCAGTGCCTTGGAAGCTATGTGTGCCGACTCCACAGAGACGCAAAATTTCATAAATTTTGTTGTACTTTAATAAAAGCGGTATTCATGTATACATTGCCATGCATCGTGAAATGCCAAAATTTTGTGCCTACTGCTATTTTCATGCTCAAGAAAAATGCTAAATTTTTCTTGAATGTTTGCTTTTGATCTGCGTACAGCGCTTAATAATACGCTTTCGATTTCAAAGTATTTTCGAAAATATATATGTATTCTGTTTTTAAATACTTTTTGTATTTTTTATTTGGTACTTTTATCATCACTGCGTGTGTACATCTCATACTTATATAATTTTAATAAAACAATGTAATAATAACAATGTAAATAAATGTTATGTTTAACCCAGGTAGGTTGAACTGGCCGGTCCACGAGGACCTCACATAGACTGATTGAGTGAGTAGTGTCACCAGAAGTTTGTTTTAACGACCAAACTGAAAAACCCCTATCAACAACTAGGACCTGTGTTATAAAATAACTCCCTCCTCTTGGCAAATACTACCAGCTTCCTGGGACTTAAGCCAATTTCTCCTTCTAGATCTGACAGCTGTATCACTCCTAACAGCTGGAATCTTAGCCTGGCACAGAAGGTGCTCGATCGTTTCCTCCTCCAACCCGCACTTCCTACATCTGCTATCACTGACCAAGCCTAATTTAAAGGCATGTGACGCCAGAAGGCAGAGTCCTGTCAGAATACCCGTCATGAGTCTACAGTCCTCTCTTTTTAATGATAGAAGTAACTTTGTTGGTCTAAGGTTGTAAGACCTACGCATAATCTTCGACGCTATACAGCCCCGCGCTTGAACCCACGCCTTTCCCGCTTGGTCTATCATGTGCACCTCTCGCCTTCTTTTATACTCGCTCAGTCTAATTGGGACCTTTATGGAGCAAGCTTCAAGGGATGCGCCCTTTTTAGCTAGTTCATCCGCTTTTTCATGCCCATCTATTCCCATATGCTCTGGGACCCAATACAGATGTATGCTTCTCCCTGTTCCGATTCTCTACAGGGACTGTTTACACTCTAACACGCATTTGGATGCTGTGCTATGCGAGATTATTGTTTAATAGATGCTTGACTGTCAATATAAAAGTTAACATGATTGCAGCTTTGGCTATTTTCTTCCAGGGTTTCTACTTCTTTGGTTACGGCTACTATTTCCGCTTGCAAAATTTTAAAGTAATTCCGCAGCCTGTAGGATCTGTTTATTTCCAGATCAGCACAGTATACCGCAGACCCTACTCCTTCCACTAATTTGGAACCATCTGTGTAAACATGTATTGCACAGTTCGCCATTTGCGCACCCTTGCTCAAACCGTCCACCCCTATTGTGGCCTTAAGATCTCCATTGAAGCGCAGATAGGGAATCAGTTAGTCTGTCCGTCTGGTGATTGATGACGCTATACTACTATGGCCATATTGTCGGCGCTCAAGCTGCCCCGAGGCACCGAGCCTGGTTGCAGTTGTTAATGCTATGTTCTTTGCTACTAGGTCTACAGGTGGAATGTGCAGAATGGCATCGATAGTCTGCATACCCCCTCAAATTTTTTGAGGTATGTTGTTTGTGTGTTGCTTTCCACCATAGTATAGAATAGGGCTTACAATCGCTGTAAAACCCCATGAGAAAGAGAGGGCGATAAGCTCCACGTACACCCCTGCATTCTTTTACATGCATAGAGTGCCGTTGAGGCCTTCTTCATCCTCTCCTCCACGTTGAGATTCCATGACAGTTTACTGTCTAGGATGATTCCTAGATATTTTGTGCAAGGTTTTTCCTGTAAGGCCACGCCTCCTTACTTAGACCTGGTCCAATTGGGACCTTGTACCTCTATTAGCGAACCCAGGGGAGAAGTCAACGAGGATGGGAGAAATATTCGAAATGGTACGACGTAAGCAAGAGAGAGCATCTATAGAGCAAGCGAAGTATTACAATTTAAGAAGAAGGCAATGGCGACCGGCGATAGGCGACCTAGTGCTGGTAAAGGAGCATCAGCTGTCAAAAGCGGTGGATAACTTTGCAGCCAAACTAGCGCCCAGGTACAGTGGACCTCACCGGGTAACGAACTTGGTGTCACCAGTGACCGTAGAGCTAGAAAAAATCTTCAGAGGAAGGAGGGGAAAGCCCACATAAGTGAGCTGAAAGCATACCACGCAGCCGACGCCGCCGACATCAATGAATCCAGGAAGCAAACTCATAAGCAGAACAACAAGAAGAACGCTAGCAAAAATCGAATCATGACAACATCGTCCAATCGAGCAGCAAGCAATATTTCCGAGGTAAAACAACAGAGAGAGAACAGTGATGTAGCCATTTGCGGTACGCTCACGCGAGTCAGCGAAAAGACCGAGAGACAACACAGAGAGACCCAAGGTACAAGTTAATAGCTGATAGCATACAAAGACGGTCAAGTGCAAAACATTGCGAAGAATCAGGTACGAGCATTTCCAGAAAATCAGGTACGGATCGCCAGAGGACCGACACATGGATCAAGATTACACCTAAGAAGGCAGTTCGCTATGGCAGCCCTAAACGAACACACACCCCGAAACAATTGCGGAATAACAGACTATTTTGTAAGATTCTATTTCAATCCGGATCAAATCGGTAGTAACGGACACGCCCAACCGACACAATGTCAAATCATACACGAAGAAACTTCATTTTCAGAAGTACCCGAAAGTCGGATAAATAACTAGAAGCCCGGCAAACTCTAACCACAATTACATAATCACATAAATATATTATTTAACTAGGCTCCTGATATACCACTTTTTTTTTTAAATCCACCATATACGGTGGGAACACCCTAAGGCAAATCCAATAGTTTTTCATTTAATTAATTAGATTAGTTGAGCTGAAAGGTTTTTCATTTAAAGTATATACTGGCATCACACATACCACCGACTGGAAGGGCGGCAACGAGCAACAACATAGCAGCATCCAGATGAAAGGCACAAAACTAAATTGGTAAGAATGAACGCCGATGCCATGAAAAGTACCGTCTAACGCGTCAGAAGAAAAACCATATATAAACCGGGCCGCGGAAGATCAAACCTCAAAGTATCTTGAAGCAATCAAAGATGAATACGCAAAATTATTCAGACCTCTCCGACAATCAGAGTGAAGGTTGCGAGTGGGCCCCGTTGAGGATGCGACTACGGCGGATGACACCAGCAGCCGCATACGAGGTTAGGAGTGGCGATGACAGTGACGCCACCGAGGAATTCGGCTACCTCACAGAGTCGGAGTCAGAGGCAGAGGAATGGGCCGTTTTCCGGGACCCTACGCCAATCTGTAGGCGGTATGCGAACAGCCAACACCGAACAGCAACGACAGCAACAAAGTATTAAACCGTTTGATCAGCGAGGTCAACGGCAGCCTCAACGACAGCAGCAGCGACGTGCTAAGTCTGCCGGCGGGAGTTAAAGCCGTTAGTATAATTATACATACATACATACATACTACACACACATAATTATTGTTTGTAAACAAAAATATCTGTAAGCAATTATACATACATACATACATACTACACACACATAATTGTTGTTTGTAAACAAAAATATCTGTTAGCAATTATACATTCATAGGAAGTCAACAGGGTTTTTTCAGTCAGAAGGATCGGTAGGGATCTTACAATTTCAGTGACCCGGGACGGACTGAGGCCAACCCCGGCAAAACCAAAGGAAAAGTCCGTCTCATTTTGGCGCCCGAGCAGTTTTAAATAATGGAAATTTTAAGATATACTTTCAGAGCATCAGAAACAAAGAGGGAAACAAGATTAACACACTTCTCGGTTAATACTACGAGGATATAAAGCATAACAATGGTAAAGGTATCGTGGGTATACAATCTCACTCGAGAGGATCTGGTAGCCTACAGCACGGAATTTGGGCTAGAGGATGGCGGAACATTTGACGAGCTAAGAAAATGATTGGCGGCATTCATCCAAGAGGAGAAGGATAACGAGAACTTACGGGATCGAATCACAGAGATGGCGTTTCAGCATGCGCGGTTAACAAACCCACAAACAACAAAAACAAGCAGCGAACTAAATTCACCGAGAAATGATATGCAGGCAAATGGTGCATCCAATCAACTGGAGGTCGGACAACCACCGGTACATTATATTCAGCAGCCTGGTACATGCGCAACGACAAATTATATTCAGCAGCCTGGCACATATGCAACGACCATGGCCAGAGTAAGGAAGTGGGGATTAAAGTACGACGTAGGCAAAGATCCCCTAGGATTCATCGAAAGAGCGGAGGAGCTAGCAGATGGGTATGAAATCAACAGCAACACAATTTCGAAAGCGCTGCCGGAGTTGGTGAAGGACAAAGCGTTGGTATGGTATAGGAATAACAACCGGCACTGGCAAGCTCCCGATACTTAGAGCAATTGGAAGATGAAATTCGAATGCGCGTGCAACGACAAGGTGAGCTATTTAAAGATTATGTATTAGTATTACAAGGACTCATGCGTCACGCGGGCTACACCGAGGAGCAGAAGTCAACGAGCTGATCGAAAAAGGTTGCATCGAACCATCGAATAGCCCGCACAGCGCACCCATAGTTTTGGTAAAGAAGAACAATGTTAAATGGAGACTCTGCCTAGACTACCGTCAACTAAATGCAAGATCAGTACCAGACGCATACCCTTTACCACGTATACAACCTATCTTGGACAAATTAAGAAGCGCGAGATTTATCAGTAGCCTCGACTTGAAAAATGGTAATTGGCAAATCCCTATGGAAGCAAGCAGCAAGCAATACACCGCATTCACAGTACTTGGACGCGGACTATACCAAAGGAGGGTAATGCCATTTGGCTTGCACTCAGCCCCAGCAACTTTCCAGAGAGCACTTGTTCGTGTCATAGGACCAGAATTGGAACCATACGCGTTTGCTTATCTTGACCGTATTACCATTACAAGCAAAACATTGGAAGAGCACATCGCACATTTAACAGAAGTATTTCGAAGACTGTATAGAGCGAACCTGAGGATAAACCCGGAAATATGTGAGTTTTTTAAGAAAAGTTTGAAATATCTAGTCATGTCGTTAGCGAGGAAGACATCCATACCGACCCAGAAAAGTTAGCAGGCATCAAAGAACTGGAACCACCCAAGAACATATGAGAGTTACGACGTTTTCTAGGGGTCGTGTCGTGGTATAGAAGATTCGTGCCGGATTTCACACAAGTCGCACACCCGTTAACATCGATGCTTAAGAAACGTAGTAAGTTGAGGTGGTCTGAAGAGCAACAATCGGAATTCGAAACACTTAAGGTAGCACTGACGCAGGCACCGGTACTCGCTTGCCCAGATTTTTCGAGGAAGTTTATTTTACAGACGGGTGCAAGTGATTTTGGTCTTAGTGCAGTACTTACGCAAGGTTCAGGCGACGAAGAGCGAGTAATAGCATACGCAAGCCGCAGGTTAAACAAGGCAGATATGAACTACTCACCTACAGAAAAGGAGTGTTTGGCAATAGTTTGGGCAATACAAAAGATGAGGCGTAGAAGGATACACGCTTACAGTAATAACAGATTACCTAACGTTGAAATGGTTGAATGCGATAGAGAATGCGACTGGTCGGATTGCGGGATGGGCGCTGGAGCTACAGCAATACTCATTTGACGTACAATATCGAAAAGGAAAGGGGAACGTTGCGGCAGATGCATTATCCGGGCAACCGATCGACGAGCAGTTGGGTACGTTGACGATGGATGACGGAAAAGCCAAGTGTAAGTGGCTTAAAGCAAAGATGGCAGATGAAAGAAAGGCCCCGGAGAAATTCCCAGAGTACGTTATCGAGGATGGAAAATTGTACAGACGGATATGAAGTCAAGTGGATGGCGACGACGCAGTGCCATGGAAAATATGTGTGCCGACTCCACAGAGACGCAAAGTTTCATAAATTTTGTTGTATTTTTATAAAAGCGGTATTCATGTATACATTGCCATGCATCGTGAAATGCCAAAATTTTGTGCCTACTGCTATTTTCATGCTCAAGAAAAATGCAAAATTTTTCTTCAATGTTTACTTTTGATCTGCGTACAGCGCTTAATAATACGCTTTCGATTTCAAAGTATTTTCGAAAATATGTATGTATTCTGTTTTTAAATACTTTTTGTATTTTTTGTTTGGTACATTTATCATCACTGTGTTCGGCCTGAGTGCGTCTGGAACCGGCAGTGGGTAGGCGCACACGGGTCGATCTCGGGTTGATAGTGCTCTCGAAAGAAAGTAAAAGAACAAAACGCAAAGAGGATTTCCTCGTTATAATAGTGTTTTTAATTAGAGTGTAGGAAAATATATACAAGGATACAATATTACCTTTGAGTGTAAAAATGATGACGGTGATACTCGGCGATGTGTGCTGGTTGGCGGTCGATCGAAAAAGAGGCCGGTTGTGCCGTTGATGACAACCGCTAAGCCGCGAAAAGGTCCTCTGGTATTAAGGAGGGGGAAAACCACACACACAACCACCCTTACGTATACGTGCATGGGTGCTGACAACCTGCACACACACATGCATGTGTACGCAACGCATGCATGTACATGCATGCACACAAATGCGGCGTGAGTGTGGGTGGCTGGAAATATTATTAAAACCTTAGGGAGGGGCGCCGGCAATCAAGTGAAAGTTAGGCATTGGGCCTAAACATGCCGCCCCCTTGCGGTACGCAACCTCACAGTCCTCCAAGGATCACCGACCGTAAAGAAGAGGAAAAAATAAAATAAAAAACTTATAACTAACTTAACCTAACGACGGCCAGTCCGCCGGCTTAGCAGCACGCACGATGAGTTGCGTAGTGTGCGAGCTTGGTTGCGGATGCCTCGGTCATTCGCCACTTTCCCGTCATGGTTAGAAGCCTGAGCCATGTTTGCCTAGAGCTAGGGATTGCAAAAAAGTAAAAAGATATATATGTTCATATTTCTTGCCGTTTATTACAAATTCATTGGAAATGAACAAGCATAGAATTTTGTATGAAGAAAATTCAATAAAAAATAACTTATTGTAATGATACAGGATTTTAAACGCACACCTCCATTGTGAATTCATACAAGTGGCGAATTTTTGATAAAACGTTCACAATAGTGAACAGCGAGTGAGTATTAATCTGTAGTCTGATTTTCTGTATACAAATTTAAAGGAAAATCTGATTTGAAACAAATGCACAATTCACGGCACTTCAATTTAATAACGGCGAACACAAGAAAAGGAAACCTTTCTTCCATTCTCTGGCCCTTCGCGACAGCACACATTCCCATTCATACCTTTACTTACAACACTCATAGCAAAGGCCTGCCAAAAGTCTATTCCAAAATATACTTCCTGTTGCAGATCAGGAACTATCAAAATTCCAATTCTCTGGTCGTATTATCCCACATGACTGGTAACTTTATGACCCCTATGACCACGGTTTCCTCCCCGTTCACGGTTCAGATATTTTGGCTCCTGATTGACACAATGAAGGCCTCTTTACCGCACAGGAGTGCCGCTGAGCCTTTTCCTAAGCAGCTGGCACTCGCCCCGGAATCCAAGAGAGCCTGACCTCCTACACTAGTTTTGGCAAAAAATCCATTGTCACCTGCTACAGTGACAATTGTCCCGACAATTTTGCAGCGCAACCTCTTAAAATGTCTCCTTTTCTCCCCCATCTTCTGAATCTTCTCAAAATTTATCTTTTTCCTATTAGTACTTATGGTTTCACAAAATATCCTTCTTATTGCTTCTTCGTACTCTAGCTTTCTGTGGTGTAAACTCTTTACTTCACGTTTTTCCACCGTCCCTTGTGGTTTCCTAACCTCCTCTATCTGTTCTATTTCTTCTTTCTTCAACATTTTTGTTTCAGGTCTGCCGGGTTGCCTAACTCCTGGCTGGAGTCCCCGGTCAACTCCGCCAGCCACGGGTTTCCCTGTTTGGGTTTAAAAACACAGAAGGACGCGTGACTACCACAAGCAAAACACACCATGTTGTGAAACGCGGACGAACATTTATTGGGTTTTTGTGCTTCTGCCGAGTTTTTCACATAATGATCCACCGGCATACCGCACGAAAAACACAACATTAAATGGAAGGGAGACGCACAAAAGGAATTGACGGTAGACTTGGACACGAAAGGACTAACAGATTGACGAGCACCACTAGGATTGAATGTGGTTTGGTGTTGTGGTGAGGATTGGGGTTGGTGTTGGGGTGGACGTTGAGGCTTCCTAACAAAAGCTTCTATTTTGGCTTCTGCTTCTATCCCCGACTGTTCAAAATCTATTGTGCTAACGACTCTACTCCTTCTTTTGTTTTCCTTAATTAGCTTCTCGGCTCTCTTGCATTCCGCCTTGAGCTCCGCGAAGGTCAAATTGGCAAGGTACGGCTTGAGGTTATCCCTGGCTATGCCAACCAGCTCCTTCTCGGGGATTCTTTTCCGCAAGCGGAATGTCAAGTTATGTACTTCGCTATAGAAGTCGTCGAAAGCTTCGGCGGGTTGCTGTTTCCTCTCCATGATTTCACGGATTATTTCATAATCGGACCCAGCAGACTTGAAGTGGCTCAGCATCTCGGCCTTTAGCTAGAAATAGCCAAAGTCGGGCTCATCCGCATGGTCCTCGAGGACCTGCCCATACCACTTCAAGGCGCTGCCGGAAACCAGACAATGAAAGTCCGTGAAAAGCTGGAAGAAGCTAATAGCATGTTGTTCCCGCATTCGTTCAACACGAATGATGAAGCTTTCGACGCTCATCCCTTTGTTGGTCCCATCGAATTTGATGTGCCATTTTTCAAGGTCTAATTTTTTCCATCTTGGAGGGCTACTGTCATCACGCTCAGTAGTCCGATTGTGAGTCGGAACACCGTCGCGCCTGGCAGCTTCCCCTCTCTGGTTCTGAGGCTCGGGCATAGATGACAAGGCGAACCGATGCCCCGATGCGTGCGCAGACGCCTCCATCTCTGCTACGCGACCACCAAGGTTCCCAACATTGATTTTGATGTTCCGCACCTCCGCCGCCATTTGTACAACCAAATCTTGCTATTGCGCCATCATTGCCATCATTCGGCTCAGCTGTTCAACGCTGGTTGCGTTTTCATTGGCGTCAACGCGAGGAACATTAAGACCCCCGGAAGCCGCTGGTGGTGCGTTCACCATCGGAACACCGCCCCCCCCCCCCCCTGGTTACCCACGTCCTCAGTGTCAGACATTTGGCACACCAAATCGATCTTCTGGGAAACATTTAAACTATTCTCCGAGTCGTTGAACGACACCCCGTTCGCGAAAGAGAGCCTAATCGGGCATTCAGGGCCAAAAGATCCGAAGATCCGTGAAGCGCACTACTAAAATAGTCTGTGGGCACAAAGTCGACAGCCCTCGGAGTCCCAGTGTCGATTTGGTTAAAAAGAGAACCAGCGATCTGGTTTTCTAGGGCTCGCGCTCGTCTCCTAGTTAAGCGCCTATTAGAATCTACGATCCATAATCCCCCAAACGCTCTGTCTTCGATATTCTTTCCAAACATTCACTGTCTGAATCAACCAACAACAAAAATAAACCCAAATACAATTGGAAACAAGTAAGGAAGGTTAAGTTCGGGTGTAACCGAACATTACATACTCAGTTGAGAGCTATGGTGACAACATAAGGGAAAATAACCATGTAGGAAAATGAACCGAGGGAAACCCTGGAATGTGTTTGTATGACATGTGTATCAAATGAAAGGCATTAAAGAGTATTTTATGAGGGAGTAGGCCATAGTTCTATAGGTGGACGCCATTTAGGGATATAGCCATAAAGGTGGATCAGGGTTGACCCTAGAATGCGTTTGTACGATATGGGTATCAAATGAAAGGTATTAATGAGTATTTTAAAAGGGCGTGGACCTAAGTTCTATAGATGGACGCCTTTTCGAGATATCGCCGTAAAGATGGACCAGGGGTGACTCTAGAATGCGTGTGCACAATATGGGCATCAAACGAAAGGTGTTAATGAGTATTTTAAAAGGGAGTGGGCCTTAGTTCTATAGGTGGACGCCGTTTCGAGATATCGTCATAAAGGTGGACCAGGGGTGACTCTAGAATGCGTTTGTACGATATGGGTATCAAATGAAAGGTGTTAATGAGTATTTTAAAAGGGAGTAATCCTTGGTTCCATAGGTGGACGCCGTTTCGAGATATAGCCATAAAGGTGGACCAGGGGTGACCCTAGAATTTGTTTGTACAATATGGGCATCAAACGAATGGTGTTAATGAGTATTTTAAAAGGGAGTGGGCCTTAGTTCTATAGGTGGTCGCCTTTTCGAAATATCGCCATAAATGTGGACCAGGGGTGACTCTAGAATGCGTTTGTACGATATGGATATCAAATTAAAGGTATTAATGAGTATTTTAAAAGGGAGTAATCCTTAGTTCCATAGGTGGACGCCGTTTCGAGATATCGCCATAAAGGTGGACCAGGGGTGACCCTAGAATTTGTTTGTACGATATGGGTATCAAAAGAAAGGTGTTAATGAGTATTTTAAAAGGGAGTAATCCTTAGTTCCATAGGTGGACGCCTTTTCGAGATATCGCCGTAAAGATGGACCAGGGGTGACTCTAAAATATGTTTGTACGATATGAGTATCAAATGAAAGGTGTTAATTATTATTTTAAAAGGGAGTGGGCCTTAGTTCTATAGGTGGACGCCGTTTCGAGATATCGTCATAAAGGTGGACCAGGGGTGACTCTAGAATGCGTTTGTACGATATGGGTATCAAATGAAAGGTGTTAATGAGTATTTTAAAAGGGAGTAATCCTTAGTTCCATAGGTGGACTCCTTTTCGAGATATCGCCGTAAAGATCGACCAGGGGTGACTCTAGAATGCGTTTGCACAATATGGGCATCAAACGAAAGGTGTTAATGAGTATTTTAAAAGGGAGTGGGCCTTAGTTCTATAGGTGGACGCCGTTTCGAGATATCGTCATAAAGGTGGACCAGGGGTGACTCTAGAATGCGTTTGTACGATATGGGTATCAAATGAAAGGTGTTAATGAGTATTTTAAAAGGGAGTAATCCTTAGTTCCATAGGTGGACGCCGTTTCGAGATATCGCCATAAAGGTGGACCAGGTGTGACCCTAGAATTTGTTTGTACAATATGGGTATCAAAAGAAAGGTGTTAATGAGTATTTTAAAAGGGTGTGGGGCTTAGTTCTATAGGTGGACACCTTTTCGGAATATCGCCACAAAGGTGGACCAGGGGTGACTCTAGAATGTGTTTGTACGATATGGGTATCAAATTAAAGGTATTAATGAGGGTTTTAAAAGGGAGTGGTGGTTGTTGTATAGGTGGTCGCATTTTCGAGATATCGCCATAAAGGTGGACCAGGGGTGACCCTAGAATTTGTTTGTACAATATGGGCATCAAAAGAAAGGTGATAATGAGTATTTTAAAAGGGAGTATTCCTTAGTTCCATAGGTGGACGCCGTTTCGAGATATCGCCATAAAGGTGGAGCAGGGGTGACCCTAGAATTTGTTTGTACAATATGGGTATCAAAAGAAAGGTGTTAATGAGTATTTTAAAAGGGTGTGGGGCTTAGTTCTATAGGTGGACGCATTTTCGAGATATCGCCATAAAGGTGGACCAGGGGTGACTCTAGAATGTGTTTGTACGATTTGGGTATCAAATTAAGGTATTAATGAGAGTTTTAAAAGGGAGTGGTGGTAGTTGTATATGTGAAGGCGTTTTCCAGATATCGACCAAAATGTGGACTAGGGTGACCCAGAACATTATCGGTTGGATACCGTTAATTTATTTATATATGTAATACCTGGCAAGATTTTAAGGGTGTTTTATTTCGCCCTGCAGAACTTTTTCATTTTCTTCTACTTAATATGGTAGGTGTCACAACCATTTTATAAAGTTTTTTCTAAAGTTATATTTCGCGTCAATAAAACAATCCAATTACCTTACCATGTTTCATCCCTTTTTTCGTATTTGGTATAGAATTATGGCATTTTTTTCATTTTTCGCAATTTTCGATATCGAAAAAGTGGGCGTGGTCATAGTCGGATTTCGTTCATTTTTCATACCAAGGTAAAGTGGGTTCAGATAAGTACGCGAACTGAGTTTAGTAAAGATATATCGATTTTTGCTCAAGTTATCGTGTTAACGGCCATGCGGAAGGACAGAGGGACGACTGTGTATAAAAACTGGGCGTGGCATCAACCGATTTCGCCCATTTTCACAGAAAACAGTTAGCGCCATAAAATCTATGCCCCTACCAAATTTCAAAAGGATTGGTTAATTTTTGTTCGATTTATGGCATTAAAAGTATCCTAGACAAATTAAATGAAAAAGGGCGGAGCCACGCCCATTTTTAAATTTTCTTTTATTTTTGTATTTTGTTGCACCATATCATTACTGGAGTTGAATCTTGACATAATTTACTTATATACTGTAAAGATATTAAATTTTTTGTTAAAATTTTACTTTAAAAAAATTTTTTTTTTAAAAGTGGGCGTGGTCCTTCTCCGATTTTTCTAATTTTTATTAAGCGTACATGCAGTAATAAGAGTAACGTTCCTGCCAAATTTCATCATGATATCTTCAACGACTGCCAAATTACAGCTTGCAAAAGTTTTAAATTACCTTCTTTAAAAAGTGGGCGGTGCCACGCCCATTGTCCAAAATTTTACTAATTTTATATTTTGCGTCATAAGTTCAACTCATCTACCAAGTTTCGTCGCTTTATCGGTCTTTTGTAATGAATTATCGCACTTTTTCGGTTTTTCGAAATTTTCGATATCGAAAAAGTGGGCGTGGTTATAGTCCGATATCGTTCATTTTAAATAGCGATCTGAGATGAGTGCTCAGGAACCTACATACCAAATTTCATCAAGATACCTCAAAATTTACTCAAGTTATCGTGTTAACGGACGGACGGACGGACGGACGGACGGACGGACGGACGGACGGACGGACGGACGGACATGGCTCAATCAAATTTTTTTTCGATCCTGATTATTTTGATATATGGAAGTCTATATCTATCTCGATTCCTTTATATATGTACAACCAACCGTTATCCAATCAAACTTAATATACTCTGTGAGCTCTGCTCAACTGAGTATAAAAATAAAAACGAATGGACTAAAAATTTTGACCCGGACGCCCTAATGTATCCACGGGCACTATATCCAAACCGCGAGTACCCACCGACGTTCAACCCAAATGAAAAAAACAAGAAAATAAAAAAATGTGACCCAAAGAATTAATTTCAATAAGAAAAAATCTGTTTAAAAAATTCAGTTTATATGTATAAAGGCAATATGTTAGTGTCTAAGTGTATGTAATTCAATTAGTGCATGTGTATAAAAGGCTTAAATTTTATGCCTTATATGTCTAGTAGGAGGACCTATAAAAATTAACCCAAAGTCGAAAAAAAAACAAGTAAGGAAGGTTAAGTTCGGGTGTAACCGAATATTACATACTCAGTTGAGAGCTATGGTGACAACATAAGGGAAAATAACCATGTAGGAAAATGAACCGAGGGAAACCCTGGAATGTGTAGCAAATGAAAGGCGTTAAAGAGTATTTTATGAGAGAGTGGGCCATAGTTCTATAGGTGGATGCCATTTAGGGATATAGCCATAAAGGTGGATCAGGGTTGACTCTAGAATGCGTTTGTACGATATGGGTTTCAAATGAAAGGTGTTAATGAGTATTTTAAAAGGAAGTAATCCTTAGTTCCATAGGTGGACGCCATTTCGAGATATCGCCACAAAGGTGGACCAGGGGTGACCCTAGAATTTGTTTGTACAATATGGGTATCAAAAAAAAGGTGTTAATGAGTATTTTAAAAGGGAGTAATCCTTAGTTCCATAGGTGGACGCCGTTTCGAGATATCGCCATAAGGTGGACCAGGGGTGACCCTAGAATTTGTTTGTACAATATGGGCATCAAACGAAAGGTGTTAATGAGTATTTTAAAAGGGAGTGGGCTTTAGTTATATAGGTGGACGCCGTTTCGAAATATCGCCCTAAAGGTGGACCAGGGGTGACTCTAGAATATGTTTGTACGATATGGGTATCAAATTAAAGGTATTAATAAGGGTTTTAAAAGGGAGTGGTGGTTGTTGTATAGGTGGTCGCCTTTTCGAGATATCGCCATAAAGGTGGGCCAGGGGTGACTATAGAACACGTTTGCACGATATGGGTATCAAATGAAAGGTGCTAATGAGTATTTTAAAAGGGAGTAATCCTTAGTTCCATAGGTGGACGCGGTTTCGATATATCGCCATAAAGGTGGACCAGGGGTAACCCTAGAATTTGTTTGTACAATATGGGTATCAAAAGAAAGGTGTTTATGAGTATTTTAAAAGGGAGTAATCCTTAGTTCCATATGTGGACGCCGTTTCGAAATATCGCCATAAAGGTGGAGCAGGGGTGACCCTAGAATTTGTTTGTACAATATGGGTATCAAAGGAAAGGTGTTAATGAGTATTTTAAAAGGGAGTGGGCCTTCGTTCTATAGGTGTTCGCCTTTTCGAGATATCGCCATAAAGGTGGACCAGGGGTGACTTTAGAATATGTTTTTACGATATGGGTATCAAATGAAAGGTGTTAATGAGTATTTTAAAAGGGCGTGGGGCTTAGTTCTATAGGTGGACGCCTTTTCGAGATATCGCCATAAAGGTGGACCAGGGGTGACTCTAGAATGAGTTTGTACGATATGGGTATCAAATTAAAGGTATTAATGAGAGTTTTAAAAGGGAGTGGTGTGAAGGCGTTTTCCAGATATCGACCAAAATGTGGACCAGGGTGACCCAGAACATCATCTGTTGGATACAGCTAATTTATTTATATATGTAATACCTGCCAAGATTTTAAGGGTTTTTTATTTCGCCCGGTAGAACTTTTTCATTTTCTTCTACTTAATATGGTAGGTGTCACAACCATTTTATAAAGTTTTTTCTAAAGTTATATTTCGCGTCAATAAAACAATCCAATTACCTTACCATGTTTCATGCCTTTTTTCGTATTTGGTATAGAATTTTGGCATTTTTTCATTTTTCGTAATTTTCGATATCGAAAAAGTGGGCGTGGTCATAGTCGGATTTCGTTCATTTTTCATACCAAGATAAAGTGAGTTCAAGTAAGCACGTGAACTAAGTTCATTAAAGATATGTCGATTTTTGCCCAAGTTATCGTGTTAACGGCCATGCGGAAGGACAGACGGACGCCTGTGTATAAAAACTGGGCGTGGCATCAACCGATTTCGCCCATTTTCACAGAAAACAGTTAATGTCATAAAATCTATGCCCCTACCAAATTTCAAAAGGATTGGTTAATTTTTGTTCGACTTATGGCGTTAAAAGTATCCTAGACAAATTAAATGAAAAAGGGCGGAGCCACGCCCATTTTGAAATTTTCTTTTATTTTTGTATTTTGTTGCACCATATCATTACTGGAGTTGAATGTTGACATAATTTACTTATATACTGAAAAGATATTAAATTTTTTGTTAAAATTTTACTTTAAAAAAATTTTTTTTTTAAAAGTGGGCGTGGTCCTTCTCCGATTTTGCTAATTTTTATTAGGCGTACATATAGTAATAGAAGTAACGTTCCTGCCAAATTTCATCAAGATATCTTCAACGACTGCCAAATTACAGCTTGCAAAACTTTTAAATTACCTTCTTTTAAAAGTGGGCGGTGCCACGCCCATTGTCCAAAATTTTACTAATTTTCTATTCTGCGTCATAAGTTCAACTCATCTACCAAGTTTCGTCGCTTTAGCTGTCTTTTGTAATGAATTATCGCACTTTTTCGGTTTTTCGAAATTTTCGATATCGAAAAAGTGGGCGTGGTTATAATCCGATATCGTTCATTTTAAATAGCGATCTGAGATGTGTACTCAGGAACCTGCATACCAAATTTCATCAAGATACCTCAAAATTTACTCAAGTTATCGTGTTAACGGACGGACGGACGGACGGACATGTCTCAATCAAATTTTTTTTCGATCCTGATTATTTTGATATATAGAAGTCTATATCTATCTCGATTCCTTTATATATGTACAACCAACCGTTATCCAATCAAACTTAATATACTCTGTGAGCTCTGCTCAACTGAGTATAATAACGGGGGTATATGTAGTTGAAACAAAAAAATATTCAAATTCAACTAGGTAAACTAAGAATAAAGGTATGAAAGAAACAAAAAAAAAATAATATAAATGGGAAAATGATTCCGAATCCAAGAACAGAAAAAAAACCAAAGGTACTACTCTAACCCTTCTATGAACCCAAAATAATTAAAATGTTAAAATTGAATAAAAATAAAAAAAGTTTTTTTATCCAGGAACTCTGTTAGTGGTTGTATTTGTAGTGGGTTACCCAACCCCAAAAATCTGAAAAGACAACTTCGGAAACAAATGTTTGGAAACAATTCAAATAAGAAAATAATCACTAAAAAAAATTGTTAGTAACCTCGAAACTTCAAAAATATTGAATTTGAAGTAAAAAGTTATCAACTGAAATTGAATGTATTAATATTGGTGTCTGTGGTGCTGCCTTGCCGAAGGTTCGATGAAGGTGATTACGTCCGTAACTGAGTACCTTAAGGTCTGGTCCGTCGTGCTGTCCGTGGAAGTGTGGCACTTCACGTTCAAGAACTTATTCCTAAGTGTGGATACCACACCTTCTACTCCTAAATATCGTGGCGACGACTGTAAACCTCACTTAACGGGCACGGTGGACTCCTGTTAAGGTAGCTTGAACAGCTCGCCACGATCTCCTACCTAAGTCCGTCACTAGCTAAGTGTCATACCAGGTGCCACTTGGTCCAGTTGTAGAAACTAGAAGAAGGAACCCTGGCATGCCCACTCAGCTACTCCCTATGCCTTTGTCATGATGACGCAAGTCGACCAGACGAGCACAGTCAACGTTGTCATCATGACGGTCCCTGTCCTGTCAAAAGACGGAAATAGAGATTGGGATTGCAAGAATAGAAGGAGTTAAAAAAATCTGAGGAAAAAAAGGCAAGAAAAAGATCAAGAAATTTAAAAATGACAACTACGGAGTAATTAATATAAATAAAAATGGGAAATTTAAAAAAAGAGATAATTAATTAACGTGGAAGTGAAAAATTGATCAAGCTATTCCGGTTGAGAATACAAAGGCTAGGTTAGGTTAGGTTGGGGTGGCGGCCCGAGGGCACACTTAGGCCAGTAGTAATAGGCCCGTTGTGATACCACGAAAAACACCGTTACCTCTCCTCTTCGAACCATTTTGAGGACCTGATGAAAGCTACCAAGTCCTTGACGTCATGCTCCACAACCTGACTCATAGTATCAAGAAATGGAGCTCCCAGAAAGCGCTGCCGTGCTCCGCTTAGCGCTGGGCAGTTGCAAATGAGGTGAACCACCGTTTCCTCCTCCTCATCTTCTGTACAACTCCTACAGCAACGACGATAAAGCGCTCCTAGCCTTTCTGCACGCCTACCTATGAGGCAATGACCCGTTAGTGCCCCCACAAGTGTGGAAATTGTATCCCTTCTTAGGTTGTACACGTGGCGGGAACTTTTAGGATCCCATTTAGGCCAGGTTTCTTTCGACGTTCGACATCCCGGTGTTTGTAGCCATCTTTCGTCGGCTTGACGGTAGATGTGCTCTTTTAGCATTAGCTTGCATGTGGACAGGGGCATACCTAAGCGTTCTTGTCCAGGAAGAACCTGCTTGGTTGTACCCTGCCTAGCGAGTTCATCTGCAATGCAGTTTCCCTCGATATCCCTATGTCCAAAGACCCATGTGAGGTATACACGGTTCTGTTGAGCCATCTCTTGAAGAGATCGGCAACAGTTTAGTGCTAGTTCAGAATTGAACGAGTGGGAGCCCAGAGATTTTATGACAGTTTGGCTGTCGCTGAAGATACAAATTTCTTTGCCGACCATGTATGTCCCTATCCTAGCTGCGGCTTCCATTATAGCTGCAACTTCTGCCTGGAATACACTGCAGTGGTCGGGTAGTCTGAATGAGAGCTGGAGGTCAAGGTCCCTTGAGTATACTCCACCCCCAACTCTCCCGTTTAGCTTGGAGCCGTCCGTGTATATGGAAATGCTGTTGCCCATAGCAAGGCACTTATCCGACTCCGTCCAGTCATCCCTGTTGGGTATGTTTATCTTAAAGTTGATTTCCGCATCTGTTGTGGTCGCACAGAGATCCGTGCTAGGAGGGAGAAAACTGTATTTGTTTAGTATACTTGAGTGTCCTGTGGTCCTGTTGTTCCAGTTCGACAACTCCCTTAGACGCAGGGCTGACGTTGCCGCTGCTCGATGACCAGCCAGATCCAGTGGAAAGATGTCAAGAATGCCCTGAAAAGCTTCGCTAGGCGTTGTTCTTAGAACCCCGCTTATGCTTATCATGCTGGATCTGTGGACTTTACCCAACAAGTTTAGGTTTGACGCCTTGCTCAAGGCTGGCCACCATACGACTACCCCATACAGCAGTATGGGTCTGATAATCGCGGTATAAATCCATATGCATATGTTGGGGGTGAGTCCCCATTTTTTGCCAATGGCTCTTTTACACGTATATAATGCAATGTACGCTTTCTTTTGTCGCTGGATAACGTTGTCCTTCCAGTTCAGCTTTTTGTCTAAAACTACGCCTAAAAATTTGGCTTTATCTGCCAGGCTTAGGCGCACCCCATTTAGTTCTGGTAGGTTCAACGATGGTATTTTGTATCGTTTGGTATATAAGACAAGCTCTACTTTATCGGAGTTGACGCTGAGTCCACATCGGGAAGCCCACAAGGAAACCTCTCGCAATGCTACCTGCATCAATTCGCACAAAGTTTGAGGGAACTTGCCTCTGTAGATAATCGCTAGGTCATCAGCATATGCCACGACCTTCCCGCTCCCCCACCTAGTATCTCTTAATAGCGAGTTTACCGTTAGGTTCCATAGTAAGGGGGAAAGGACACCACCCTGGGGCGTGCCCCTTGGGACAAATCGTGTTATCTCAACCTTCCCCAGTGAGGAAAGCACTTTCCTTCCCCTGAGCAGTTGATCGATTAGTCCCACTAGGGGTCTATTTACGTCCAGATCAGTTAAAGCAATGTTAACGGCGTCTGGACTTATTTTGTTGAATGCTCCTTCAATGTCTAGGAAGGCCACAACACAATAATCCTTTTCGAACAAGGATGTTTCTATAGTAGAGACTAGGCTGTGTAGCACAGTCTCCGTAGATTTACCTTTGGTGTACGCGTGTTGATAGTCCGAAATGAGATTCCTATCAATGCTTGTAGTGAGAAAATCGCTAACTATTCTCTCTAGGGTCTTGAGTACGAAGGATGAAAGACTGATAGGTCTATAGTCCTTCGGCTCGTAATGAGAGGCTTTGCCTGCCTTAGGAATGAATATGACCGTGGCGCTCCTCCATGCACACGGAATATAGTTCATAGCCAAACAAGCGGTATATATGTGCCGCAGCCAGTTGGCTGATACCTCCAAAGAGTAGATAAGTTGAGCGGGTACAATCCCGTCTGGTCCAGCAGCCTTAAAAGGTTTAAAACTTTTGATTGCCCATCTCACTCTCTCCTCAGTGATGGGTATATTCACAGCTTGGTTTGCTGCAGGTACTTCCGGTGCGTTGGTCATATTTCCCGGGAAATGTGTGTCCAGAAGCAGCTCTAGAGTTTCCCCTTCTGTGCTGGTCCAGGTACCATTCGATCTCCGCAGAAAGCTAATAGCTGTTTGCGTCTTAGAAAGCACGCACCGTAGCCTGGATGTGTCCACGACACTTTCGACTCCAGTGCAGAAGTTTCTCCATGAAGTTCTCTTCGCTTGTCTCAGGACTTTTTTGTAAGTTCTTAGTTTGTCCTTGTATTCTAGCCATTGTGACCCGTTATCAAAGAATTTGGCTTTGTTAAACTGTTCTCTACAGGATTTACGAAGTAGGTCCAGATCATGGGACCACCAGTGAGGTTTACGCTTACCGCGCGGTTTTGGCAATGGACAGGCCTGTTCTAAGGCTTTTGAGAAAGCCGATGTGAAGATTTCTACCAGACCCTCTAGCTCCATCGTTGATGAGGGGCTTTGTGGGGGCAGTTCTGGTAGTTCTCTTGCTAACAGCTCATTATGTAGTTCCCAGTTTGTATTACGTGGGTTACGTCTCGCAATGGGCTGATCGACGAAGAACTCTAACATTACTTCAATATAACGGTGGTCTGAAAAGGAATGTTCCTCAAGAACACGCCATTTTTTAACCCACCCATAAACGCTTTCGCTACAAATAGTGAGGTCAATAACCTCTCTATGGTTTTTAGTAATAAAAGTTGGTTCATTACCTACATTGCAAACTACAAGGTTAGTTGTTAAAAGGTACTCAAAAAGTGACTCAAACCGAGTGTTTATGTCGGAACTACCCCACTGCACGTGGTGGGCGTTTGCGTCTGTCCCAATTAGCAGATGGCCTTTGCTTGAGTCGGCCACCAGATCCTTTACCGTCTTTTTCGGAGGAGGTTCCTCTGCGTCGTACGGCATATAAACGGAGGCTAGCGTTAATTGGGTGCCTCCGCTTGCCAAGCTGGCCGCTGTGACGTCACCATTGCTATAATTAGGCAAGAGAAAGATATTTAGCTCAGACTTTACTAAAATGCATGTTCTCACTTTACCTTCATCTGCAGCTCGGATGAGCTCCCAATCCGAAAATCCTTGAGTTGTTCACCCAGGGTTCTTGGATAAGGACCACTTCGACGTCGTCTTTAGAAAGGCGACTGATGAGAGCAGCCGAGGCTGCCTTACTTTTGTGCAGGTTTATCTGGAGCAACCTCAGCATGAGCTTGCTCAAACTCCCCTGCCTCCATCACCGTGATGTTGGGATCCTCTCCGTCGCTATCCAGCAGAGCATCCGCCATCGACAAATTGCCCAGAGCCCCTGCGCAATTTGACGTGGCGGAAACCAGGCTTTCGGCGTCGGAGATTTCCGCTTCCACATCGGGTGCCTCAATGTCCGTGTCCAAAGAGGCACTCGAAGGGATGCGCGCTGTGCGTCCCCACGGTATACGTGAATGGGGTTGCGCTTGTTGGCAGAGAACCCCGAAAATTCGGAAGTAGAGCTCGCGCCCTTTCCACCGAATTCCTGGCGTTCTCTGACAGCGTTTCCAGCGGAACACCCTCATACCTTGACAGGACTTTTGCAGCCCTTCTTTTGTTCCTGTGGAACGATCCCTTGTGGGACTCATCTTGAGAAGGGGTCCGACCCGTAGTTGCCCTCGCAGTCGTACCCCCGGATGATGTCTTCATTATGTCTCCTTTCTCCTTTGGCTCAGTGTGACCAGATCGTGGGACCCCTGTCCCAGCCGTGGGGAGAACAGTCGCCATACCGGCGTCAGACGGGCGCCCAGCATCAGCAGGCGCGTCAGTGTTCGCCGTTGCCAGCGCAACTACCTTCGCCGCCATACTGGTGCTTGCCCCCGTCCGATCACCTAAGACTGTGTTGACTGAGGTTGCCCTCTTGTCGTCCATGGGGAGCCGACCCGTCGTTTCCAACGCAGTCGCTCCCCCGGTTAAAGTAGCTGTTGTGGCCCCGTTTTCCCCTGGCTCGGAGTGGCCAGGTCCAGAGACCCCTGCCACAGCCGTGGGAAAACAGGTTGCCGTTCCGGCGCTAAGAAAAAAGCTAAGAACTGAAAGAAAATTTTGGAAACTAAAAATACTTAAAGCGGATTAATGTAGATCAAAAAAAAAACTGAAAAAATTAACTAAATGAAAAGACAAACAAAATAAAAAGATTATCGGGCTATTACCGTTGGGCGCCATTTTTACGTGGCCGACTGTTTGGGTGGTGGGGAGCGGCGGCAAGCAAATATGCTTGCGGGCCCAGGTTAGCTCGTCGTCTTGGGCTAGGTGTTGCACCACCGACCTCACCCGCAGCCAAATGAACAAAAGGGTTCATACCTGCATATGTATGTATAGGAAAAGAAGGAGAAAAAGCTGTAAAAGATAGAAATAAACGTGAGGGGGGAAGTAAAAAGGGGGGAAGCATGAGAGGAAGAAAAAGATGGAGACCTGTCTTGTCAGGTGGAGTCTACCCCCCCCCTCTGCAGTGCAACTTGCAACACACCGTGGGAACTGTGCTGACTCCTGTTTATCTTACAGTGCCCCAAGCCTGACACTGGTCTGTCTGTCCTCATTCGGTCATTTCCCTATTTCTCACCTTCACTTTACCTTGCCACGCACAAGCACAGCACCTACACCAAATATTGTCAACCTAGCCCTGCATAATGAATGTATTCAAATTTCATCCAAGCATAATTCTTATAATTTATTTACAAAGTTTTAGGTTTACAAATGATCAACTAACACCCTACTACTAATTCAGCATTTTCAAAAAAAAAAAAAACTTTAAACTCAGAATTTAATACAAAATACTTTGGCAAGGATTTCAAAAGGCTTAACTAGGATCAACTTCTAATGTTTCTATTTACTCAAAGTAACAATAAAAAAAATTGCTCAAACTTAATGCTAAACTTTATTACTAATTAACATTAAAAATTCATGAGCGTGCAAGAAGAAGAATATACATTACAAATTCAATTCAATACAAAATACCTATGACTAAAATTAAAATTTGTGGGGCCACCCTAATGCACTATTATTACTAAGAGCTATTTCTAAATCCTAAAGATACAAATTCAAAATTTCTTAAACCAGTATAAAATATAAGCTTAAAAAAAAAGAGGAAACCCTAATCCCGTAGATTTACCTTTGGTGTACGCGTGTTGATAGTCCGAAATGAGATTCCTATCAATGCTTGTAGTGAGAAAATCGCTAACTATTCTCTCTAGGGTCTTGAGTACGAAGGATGAAAGACTGATAGGTCTATAGTCCTTCGGCTCGTAATGAGAGGCTTTGCCTGCCTTAGGAATGAATATGACCGTGGCGCTCCTCCATGCACACGGAATATAGTTGATAGCCAAACAAGCGGTATATATGTGCCGCAGCCAGTTGGCTGATACCTCCAAAGAGTAGATAAGTTGAGCGGGTACAATCCCGTCTGGTCCAGCAGCCTTAAAAGGTTTAAAACTTTTGATTGCCCACCTCACTCTCTCCTCAGTGATGGGTATATTCACAGCTTGGTTTGCTGCAGGTACTTCCGGTGCGTTGGTCATATTTCCCGGGAAATGTGTGTCCAGGAGCAGCTCTAGAGTTTCCCCTTCTGTGCTGGTCCAGGTACCATTCGATCTCCGCAGAAAGCTAATAGCTGTTTGCGTCTTAGAAAGCACGCACCGTAGCCTGGATGTGTCCACGACACTTTCGACTCCAGTGCAGAACTTTCTCCATGAAGTTCTCGTCGCTTGTCTCAGGACTTTTTTGTAGGTTCTTAGTTTGTCCTTGTATTCTAGCCATTGTGACCCGTTATCAAAGAATTTGGCTTTGTTAAACTGTTCTCTACAGGATTTACGAAGTAGGTCCAGATCATGGGACCACCAGTGAGGTTTACGCTTACCGCGCGGTTTTGGCAATGGACAGGCCTGTTCTAAGGCTTTTGAGAAAGCCGATGTGAAGATTTCTACCAGACCCTCTAGCTCCATCGTTGATGAGGGGCTTTGTGGGGGCAGTTCTGGTAGTTCTCTTGCTAACAGCTCATTATGTAGTTCCCAGTTTGTATTACGTGGGTTACGTCTCGCAATGGGCTGATCGACGAAGAACTCTAACATTACTTCAATATAACAGTGGTCTGAAAAGGAATGTTCCTCAAGAACACGCCATTTTTTAACACACCCATAAACGCTTTCGCTACAAATAGTGAGGTCAATAACCTCTCTATGGTTTTTAGTAATAAAAGTTGGTTCATTACCTACATTGCAAACTACAAGGTTAGTTGTTGAAAGGTACTCAAAAAGTGACTCACCCCGAGTGTTTATGTCGGAACTACCCCACTGCACGTGGTGGGCGTTTTCGTCTGTCCCAATTAGCAGATGGCCTTTGCTTGAGTCGGCCACCAGATCCTTTACCGTCTTTTTCGGAGGAGGTTCCTCTGCGTCGTACGGCATATAAACGGAGGCTAGCGTTAATTGGGTGCCTCCGATAGCCAAGCTGGCCGCTGTGACGTCACCATTGCTATAATTAGGCAAGAGAAAGATATTTAGCTCAGACTTTACTAAAATGCATGTTCTCACTTTACCTTCATCTGCAGCTCGGATGAGCTCCCAATCCGAAAATCCTTGAGTTGTTCACCCAGGGTTCTTGGATAAGGACCACTTCGACGTCGCCTTTAGAAAGGCGACTGATGAGAGCAGCCGAGGCTGCCTTACTTTTGTGCAGGTTTATCTGGAGCAACCTCAGCATGAGCTTGCTCAAACTCCCCTGCCTCCATCACCGTGATGTTGGGATCCTCTCCGTCGCTATCCAGCAGAGCATCCGCCATCGACAAATTGCCCAGAGCCCCTGCGAAATTTGACGTGGCGGAAACCAGGCTTTCGGCGTCGGAGATTTCCGCTTCCACTTCGGGTGCCTCAATGTCCGTGTCCAAAGAGGCACTCGAAGGGATGCGCGCTGTGCGTCCCCACGGTATACGTGAATGGGGTTGCGCTTGTTGGCAGAGAACCCCGAAAATTCGGAAGTAGAGCTCGCGCCCTTTCCACCGAATTCCTGGCGTTCTCTGACAGCGTTTCCAGCGGAACACCCTCATACCTTGACAGGACTTTTGCAGCCCTTCTTTTGTTCCTGTGGAACGATCCCTTGTGGGACTCATCTTGAGAAGGGGTCCGACCCGTAGTTGCCCTCGCAGTCGTACCCCCGGATGATGTCTTCATTATGTCTCCTTTCTCCTTTGGCTCAGTGTGACCAGATCGTGGGACCCCTGTCCCAGCCGTGGGGAGAACAGTCGCCATACCGGCGTCAGACGGGCGCCCAGCATCAGCAGGCGCGTCAGTGTTCGCCGTTGCCAGCGCAACTACCTTCGCCGCCATACTGGTGCTTGCCCCCGTCCGATCACCTAAGACTGTGTTGACTGAGGTTGCCCTCTTGTCGTCCATGGGGAGCCGACCCGTCGTTTCCAACGCAGTCGCTCCCCCGGTTAAAGTAGCTGTTGTGGCCCCGTTTTCCCCTGGCTCGGAGTGGCCAGGTCCAGAGACCCCTGCCACAGCCGTGGGAAAACAGGTTGCCGTTCCGGCGCTAAGAAAAAAGCTAAGAACTGAAAGAAAATTTTGGAAACTAAAAATACTTAAAGCGGATTAATGTAGATCAAAAAAAAACTGAAAAAATTAACTAAATGGAAAGACAAACAAAATAAAAAGATTATCGGCCTATTACCGTTGGGCGCCATTTTTACGTGGCTGACTGTTTGGGTGGTGGGGAGCGGCGGCAAGCAAATATGCTTGCGGGCCCAGGCTAGCTCGTCGTCTTGGGCGAGGTGTTGCACCACCGACCTCACCCGCAGCCAAATGAACAAAAGGGTTCATACCTGCATATGTATGTATAGGAAAAGAAGGAGAAAAAGCTGTAAAAGATAGAAATAAACGTGAGGGGGAAGTAAAAAGGGGGGAAGCATGAGAGGAAGAAAAAGATGGAGACCTGTCCTGTCAGGTGAAGGCTTAACTAGGATCAACTTCTAATGTTTCTATTTACTCAAAGTAACAATAAAAAAAATTGCTCAAACTTAATGCTAAACTTTATTACTAATTAACATTAAAAATTCATGAGAGTGCAAGAAGAAGAATATACATTACAAATTCAATTCAATACAAAATACCTATGACTAAAATTAAAATTTGTGGGGCCACCCTAATGCACTATTATTACTAAGAGCTACTTCTAAATCCTAAAGATACAAATTCAAAATTTCTTAAACCAGTATATAATATAAGCTTAAAAAAAAGAGGAAACCCTAATCCCTGTCCTATCCCAGTAATCAATTATGGATGCAAAAGCAGTTCATAAATTGAGCAAAAAAAACAGTTTGTCATATTAATAAAATGTGTGTATGTTTGTAGCTATGTATGTACATCTATTCCTTAGGGTAAGGTTTCCTCTTTTGCTTATCTTCTATTTTCTCAAGAAGATCAGGCAGTATACATATGTTAATAGATGTACATACATTCGAGTATATGTAGTGGCAAAAATAGTGTACTCAAATTTCAATCACCCAAATACTCTTACTCCAACGGCGCCGGTGTAGTTAAGTGGATGTGCTGAATTTGCTGAAATACTAAATAGCGCTCAAACATACATATGTACATACATATACTACGCTCAGTCACTCGATCAGGTCACTCGCTTGTGATCTTGATTTGTGGGTAACTTGGTAGTGATCAATTCATAGTCGTGGCGACAACGCACAAAAGAAATGCGCTTAACAAAGACGACGGGCTTAAATTGGAAATGCCTAGCTATTTTCACACAAAAAAAACGCTCTTGCCGTTCAAAGCAGGCACTTAATGCAAAATCAATAATAGCATGATAGTTTGGGCAATAGTGAGAAAAATACATTTTGATATAGCTAGAAATTGAGGAAACTCCCGTTGGTTTTGTCTTTTTAAGTCGAAGAACCCACATATATAGCTAGAACTTGGTGGGAAGCGAAACCCACAAAATGTCATGTAAAGGAATGAACAGAAACTTAAAGCAAGGCCAAACAATGTAATGAAAGAAATAATACGTGAAAGGAAATTCAAACCAAAAAAGTGAAGAAGTAAAAGTTAAATGGTCAAGCATAGCAAAAAATAAAAGATGAGCGAGACATTTAAAAGCACCGATTACCCTAACAAAAAAAATTAAAAAGCAAAAAAATATAATTGTAACTAGACCAAGAAATGAATAGACGAATTATAAGCTTCAATTTGGCCGAGAATAAACTAGCCAACGCGAAAGTCCGTTTCCCCCTTAGTCTCTGTTCCACTTTACTCTTGGTTTCTGGGAAAAATTACCCTATGAGAAATCAAACAACTAGCTACAGTATAATACAATATGTATATAAAAATATAAATAAGTGGATTTTGTTGTTGTTGCCTCTGGTAGTTGATGCTGCCGTCACAAAAATGTTGCTGTAGCGTTTCGTGGTATAAATGTGGCTAGCTGATTGCAATTTAGTGTGTGTTGTTGTTGTTGCTGCTGACAAAACACAATGCTGCAGTTGGGACTCTGTGCCACCAGGAAGAGGTTATCATTTTTATTGTTGTTGGCCTAATTCCGCCGATCCGAGAAAGATACTCGCGTTTTTGGAGCAAAAATGTGTTGGTTTTGTTGATCTCAACTTAGCGTTGCCAGCGAAGACGAGGTTGTAGTTGTTGTTGAAATCTACTTGTGCAGTGTTAAATTTTGCCTGTATCTGTTGTTGGCGGTCGCCAACAGTATTGCTTTTATTGCTTCTGCTTTGGATTTAGCAGACCGGTATTGGCCGTCGTTAATGCCCTGAACTTACGTGCTAGCTGTGTGTTTCTGTATCCGTGTTAAATGTGTTGTTTTTGCTATCTATGTTGCCAAGAAAGAAATAGTGTTGCCCAACTGTCGTCTAACCACCGTGTTTTTGTTGTGTATGACGTATTGTTAGCATAAATCCTTCGATGTTGTGGTTGCCAAGTTGTCTCTTCGGACAACCAAGGACAGTGAGTGTCCAGTGTGTTGTTTTGAGGTGATCTGCGAAAATTCAAAAATCAAACTTATTAAACCAAACAAAACTGATGTTATAAAAAAAGCTTATATTACAAACGTGTATACGTATATTTGTTTCTTGTTTGCATGGTTTATATGCTCACCTAATTACATATCTTTGTATGGAGGTGTGAACATAAACCTGCAATTTTGTTTTGGCTTGCTTGAAAACTTCGCTATGTGGAAGCCAAGTTCCCAGAGGGCACGCCAAATGATAAAAATCATGGCTAGACCTACCAAGAGTATTCCGAGTGCGAATCTGAGTAATAGCCCGCTTGGCTGTTGATGGGATTACCTTCCTTGGTTTTCGGCACGATTCGCGAGACTATGCGGCGCGCACAACACTGTTTTTAGGAACAGAAACCCTTAATTTGCGATTTTATTCGCGCACTTCATTTCAAAACTTAAATTTTCCTTTTTTTCACTCGCGCTTAGCGAACTGGCACTTTCACTGGACACTGATTCAACCAAACTTTGGCCCGTTGTCTAACGTTCTGCCTATTCATCTCTACCGACGTGGTAAGGAAAGTTACCCAAAACGGATAGTTTTAACACATACAAGCCACTTACTTTCGGCTTTCCCGTACTTTCCTTTATGCATTCACACAATCATACATTCGCACATTTGTACGTTCACACAAAATAACACCTACACAGATACATTTAGTTCGTGTTTTGGCCGCAATGTTGCAATGCTGTTGGCAACATGGTAGTACCACCAACAACATGATGCCAATGCGCTGTGTTGCTTCCGCTGCAACAATGCGGCAAACACTTAACATAGAAACATGATGACGTACATTTAGCCCAGTGTGGTGAAAAGCTGTCGTTACACTTTCGACCACACACAAATTATTCATAGCGACACAGTCATAGAGGCATAGATAAGTTATATTGTACCCAGCGGGGAGCCATATCCATTTACAGTTGCTTAACTCATAAGCGTCACACTCACTAGCTCACGTGTTGATCAGCATGGCTGATCGACAGCGTCGGTTTGTCGGTGCAACTGACCAAATATTATTACATAGTTAGGTAATAAGAATATTCTACTGACTAGGTATATAGAAATAGAATGTAGTTATTTTTAGTGTGTAGGTATTGTATGAAAATACTGTAATAGTATTGTAAGTACAATTCCTATAAAAGAGAAAGTATTTGTTAATAAAGGATCAATTAAATTTCTGCGCTGAACATTAGCGCTTCAAGTAATCACATTGTTTTTAATTGAACTTAAACATTTTACATTTTACATGACGATCCTGCCATCATCATAAATCCTTTTACAGTACCCTTGTACACGACAATCTTTTAACGGGATTTCATGTTTATGGCAAATTAGATCAGCGATTTTCTGACCAGTTTTTTGGTCAAAATTCACGAAAGCTAAAAACCGTTCTTGAATTGTAAAATTTGTTACTTACGAACTGAAATGGAGTTAGCGCAAAATGAGCGTAGTCAACGTGACTGGCACCATACATAGCATCGACGATAATAGCAAAATACTTGGCTTTTTTGCGTTGATCTAATATAGTTTCCCTCATGTGTTTTGCACAAATTTCTATAAACTCATTCTGAATATCTGGGGAAAGATAGTGAACTTGTAAACGTTTGTGCTGTTGTTGTGAAATCATAGCTTTCTCCAAATGATCTCTAAGTATCGGATCATAATGGCTTATGAAATCTTAGATGCCCAAAAAATGTTCGTCGTTTCGTTCACCAAGGTATATACTTTCGCCTTTGAAAGCTAGGCATCTTTCACCCAAAAATGAAAGAGTGTCCAAAATTCTATATAAAATTTCTTTCCACTTTTAAGTTTCAGTCATTAGCTGTTCATTGATAAGTGTATCAATTGTAGCCTCCTTTTGAATTCGATTTTGTAAAGATCGCCATTGAATATCACATGTGATTTTGAGTATTTTCGTGTGCTGGCAGTTTATCGTATAGCTTCTTCCACACCTGAAATTTCGAATATCCGCACAACAAATTTTAGGTCGATTTAAAGTATTGGTGCTTAACGGACGACATGTTAGGCAATAAAAATTGTTGCTACTGGCACTCCACACCAACCAGTCGCGCCCCACTTTCTCTCCATTTGGCAAGATTCTCTTTAACAACGCGGTAGGAAATGCCTCGTCATGACGAGCACGTCGAAAAATAACAGGACACTTTTGATGACCTCGACGAATTATTTCGTTGACTTCTTCAGATCGCAAAAACTCATAATTCACGGTACCGATGTCGATGTTGTTTAAATAATCTGGACTTTGATACAGAGTTGGTGGTATTGTTGGAAGACTTTTTGAAGATGAACCTTCATCAGTGTCACCACGAAAACTTTACGATTTCGGATTCATGTAAACGTCCATTTTTGTTTGATGTCTTTAGTGTCTCCTCACTGTTCGAAAGCCCAGGCAAAAAATCATTATCAGTATTCGGCTTAAAATTTGCACATGGAACAACTAAAGACTCTCCTGAATGAAAAAAAATGTTCTAGTACCTCTAAGTTGCGGGCCCGCTGAGAAACCCCGGGCCCGGGGGGAATCCCCCCAATTCCCCCTCCCCTATCTTCCAAGGTTTTCTGCCTCCCGCCATGGTAGCTCCAGTTGGCGTCATGTGCTAGTTTAATGGCTTCCTTCGTCAACTCCTTCGGCAACCACAAACGCCGTGGCGAGTCTTCTTCCCCTTCCAACCCCTTCCGAAATTTAACTCTTTTAAAGACTACGCCATCAACTACTTGTAAGTCCGGAAGCGACTCCTCGTTTTCTGTGACGGTTCTATCAAATATACATCGTTACTGTTAAATTCAGGGGCAGACTAAATCTATTTCCCCGGGTGTGGCAGTGAAGGTCAACACGTCTACATCAAACCGCGAAAGCGCATCAGGTACTACATTCAGGGTGCCTTTGTGATGTTCCATTGTAAAATCGTATCTTTGCAGCAGGAGTGACCACATAGCCAACCTCCCACTCAGGTCTTTTTGTGTCATCAACCACTTGAGACTGGGGTGGTCAGTGATAATTCGAAACGGTAATCCTTCAATGTAGGGTCGGAACCGCTTCACGCTGACTATGGCGGCGAGACATTCCAGCTCGGTTACTGTGTATTTGCGTTGAGCGTTATTCAAATTCTTTGAAACAAACGCTATCGGACGCTCAGCGCCCACATCATCGACCTGACATAACACCCCGCCAACACCTATTTTGGAAGCGTCCATTGAATGACAAATTCCTTAGAGAAATCGGGTTGGGCCAAGGCAGGAGCGGAACTCAAGGCTACTTTAAGTTTTTCGAATATCTCTATCGCTTCAGAGGTAACTTTGAAGATCCTGTTGATTTTCGAGGACAATCCGTTAGGGAACCTGCTAGGTCAGTGAAATTCGTGATGAACGCCCTATATCAATTTGCCATGCCAACGAACCTACGTACATGACGAGGAAATTTCGGAATTGGAAAATTCTTAACGGCTTCTATTTTCCCGGCGTCTACCTTTAAACACCAACTACCTATCAGTTTTCCTAAGTATCGAATCTCTTTCTTGAAAAAATTACCCTTTTTTACGTTGATGGTAAGGCCGGCATCCTTCAGACACTTCGCTACATCCACTAGCAGGTTCATGTGATCCTCGAAATTCGCGCTGCATACCATTAGATCATCCAAGTAAATGAAAACATTATCCCTCAACAACGATGGGATTACCTTATCCATGAGTCTGCTCATTGTCTGCGGTCCATTGCATAGGTCGAACGGCAACACCTTGAAGTGATACAGAGGTTTTCTCGGAACGGCGAATGCTGTCTTCTCTTTGGATGGTTCCGTCAATTTGATTTGAAAAAACGCGTCCTTTAGGTCAACTCCGCTGATAAAATGGGTGTCTTCAGTCTACTTAATAGACCGTTCATATGCGCAACGGTTACGAGTCCTTCTTCGTAACATCGTTGACCTTCCTGGAATCAATGCACATCCGGACCTTCCCTGGTTTTCGAACAAACACCACAGGGCTACACCACGGCGAGTTCGATACCCCGATCACTCCCATTTTAAGCAACCGGTCTATTTCCTTAAAAGCTGCGGCTTGCTTTGGTGGCGAAAGAGGGAAATACCTGCTTTTGATCGGAACCCCGTCGCCCATATCGATAAGGTGTTCGGCCAGCTGTGTTTGCCCCAGGCCTAATTTTTCAAACGACGGAAACATATCTATTACCTTCTGCAATTCGGACTTCTGCTTTGTTGCCAAGTCATCGAAATTATGTTCTTGTTCTTTTTCTTCGCTAACTTCTAAACACGCTGCACTTGGAAATATATCTGGGGCTAATGCGAAGGCTTTCCAGAAGTCAACGCCGAAGTAAGCTTCTTGAAGCAGCGAAAGAACCAGATAAAAAAGAATAGATTTGATAGTATTTTTGAAAGTCAGTGGTAACGAAATCGAACCTAATATTTTCTGTTTGTTATCATCCGCTGTGTATACGAAAGCCTGCAGTGGGTGATACTTCACACCATTTGTTTCTAAAAATTCTTCGCAATCCTTCCCTAGCATAGAGACGTTAGCTCCAGAGTCCAGTAGGCCTACCACAAAATTGTTTTCTATTTTTACTCTTACTACAGGTCTTTCATCCTCTGTAAGAAGACTTCCGCTCTTTTACACGTTTGTTATATCTTTTACGGCATTTCAAAATACTTTCGGACACCGCGAAACTGCATTGGTTATCAAAAATCTTGATCTTACTAGCTCGTAATTATATTCTCTTTGTTCGAGACAAGGTCGAAACGAAGTCTGGCAGGCAACATCCCTACCAGGCGACTTCAAAATTTTTACTGGCTCGGAAATTAAATATGACGAGCTTGGGCTATCTGAGTCTGATCCGGTTGAATAATCTGTACTATCAGGGACGTTACTATTACCTTCGGAAGTTCCTGCGTAGGAGTGCTACTAATATTTGGGAACTCGCCACTTGTGAAGGCTCTACTAACTGGTTCATCGAACGAGACGACTCGAGCACTGACTGAGGTGGGGCTATGACACCGAACGAGTTACCCCCTCTGTCTTCTCGCTCGGATTCCTGTTTTTCTGCCGACGATGATCCCTATGATATTTCGGAGTGAGGACTCCTTTTAGACCACACTTGAAACAAAACGGGTTTTTAATGGGCTCTTCACAATAGATGTATGATTGCCCATGCTTTGGAAATTCCAGCACCGGATGCCTGAATAGTCCGGTTTCGTCGACTTCCTGAAGTCCAATGCCTCAATCTGCGGGTCTACTTCGCAGTCTTCATACTCGTTCCTTACGTCCGGTGTTATTGCGTGAGCCTCGTTAACGTGACGACCATGAAACCCCGTTGTAATGCTCCTACTTTCCTTCAGCACTTGCTCACCTCTTCGTGCCACATCGCGGAGGTCGTGTAAATTTCTCACGTCCGCGATAAACAGCATCAATTTCAAACTGCTGTTGACGTTTCGTTTTATTATGTCAATCAGTAAGGGCTCTGCCATAGGCTCCCTCAACCGCGCATTTAGCCTCATTACAAGACTCATTCGTTTTCTGTTTGCGCATTGAGATCTCCATCATGATCTCATGATCGCTTTTCAAGGTACCAAATTCTCGTTTTAGGGAGTAGCATAAGAAGGAATAATTTGCGTTCGGGTTCTGTTTTGTAAACAACCAGTACCAATCCTCCGCCCGCCCAGAAAGGCATAGATGGAAGCTTGCCATTATTAGATCTTTAGAGCATTGTGTACGCTCACACAAGTTGTCTAGCTTAAACAGGAAATCCGCGACGCTCCCAGTACCATCGAACGATATTTTCCACTCCTGGGTTTTTACCACTATGCTGCGCGAATCAAGGTTCGTTGGGTTGACGATCTCCGGAGTTGGGTTTCGTTCCGCTCGATTCACGTTGCGATTAAGATTTATCGATTGCTGAGCAGACTCGAGAGCTGCGTTGAGCTGGTCCATGTTGTTCCTAGTTGGCTTCGCATTTCCTGCTACGAATTCCGAAATAACTGGTGCAGTACATTCACCCACGAGTCTTCACGAGGGGCTTCGGCACGGATCCCTGAGGTATGCATCCTATCGCTTGCGGTCCCTTTTTTGTTCTAATTTTCAGATATATTTTTTTTTTCAGTTTGATTTTCTGCGTTTGGTAGCCGACCATTTCCGGTTCGGTAATTTTTTTTTGGCGGTTAAATTTATTTTATTTTGAATTTTGACTTGAATTTTAACGGTCTGTCCGTGGCATCCGGTTCTGGCGGATGTTGGTTTAATCTAATTTATAAGCGTTTTGAGTTGGCTCTGCGCTTTCATCAGTTTTTCTTAAAGGCATGATAGGATTTTTCTGTTTATGGCGCAGGACGGCAAGGTTGGCAAGAACCCCGCCCAGCCGACATGACTAGGCACAGAGCACCATTAGATCATGCCGACTGCCTTCCTTGCTGCTCCACCAAAGCATGCGTTTCCATAACAAATTGTTTAAATAAATTTACACATTAAATGTGAGCATTAGGGTGGGTCGGTGCTTTTGGAAAAAAAAATTTCGAGAAAAATTGTTATGAATGTGGACAATAAAAAATGGTTTGATGCTTAATCAGAATGAGCCCTAATCGTTGCAATAATTGCATGCTGATAAATTTTGTTTCACATTTCGAAAAATTTGAAGGAAAGTGAAAATATTTTTCACAAGTGGTTTTTTATTTCGTATGTGCGCTAAAAAAGGTGTATAATCCATCAACCGCTGGTACTAGAGTGTGTTGTCAATAAAAATTCAAATTTTTATATTATGAATATTCAAACGCGAAAGTTGTTTTTTGAAAACTTCGAATTTTATGGGCAACTCCAATACCATTGGATTACTCGATATTAATAAAAATGTTTGTATTTTTCAAGTAAAATGAACGAGATTCGGTGTGAGAAAAAAAAATGTTCAACAACGAAAAGGAATGGCGGTTAACGTGACTATGGAACACTGGAGCTCGTAAAATGCAAAATGGATGTCGCGGGTAAGTGATTAACTTAATTATAGGGGTTTTTCGATAACTAGTTTCCCTTGAATTCGGTTCCTCATTTTCAAGGTTATCTGTGGGTAGTAATAGCAATTTTACTAACGGTCGTGGAACTTGCTTATATTCTGTGATAAGGTCCACGACGCGAACTCGGTTATCAGAAGCGGGGTGTAAACTAATTACTCTGCCCATTCTCCATTCGTTAGGTGGCAAATTATCCTCCTTGGTGACGACAAGATCTCCAACTTTTATGTTAGTTTGAGGTTGTTTCCACTTATTCTGTTTGTGTAGTTCAGCCAAATACTCCGGCTTCTATCTTCGGCACAATTTGAGGTGTAGAGTGTTCAGTTTCTGCCATCGATTAACAATCGAAGCAGGATTCACGTTCGTATGTAATTCTGGTTGGGCTAATAGATGTCTTCCTACTAAGAAATTACCCGGGGTAAGAGCTTCTAAGTTAGAAGATTGGTTAGAAACACGGCTTAAAGGTCGCGAATTGAGACACGACTCTATTCGACATAGGAGCGCGCTTAATTCCTCAAACGTGTATTTCCCCTCAAATGCTACCTTTTTAAAAGGTGGTTTAAAGCTTTTAACGCCCGCTTCCCAGAGACCGCCCATATGCGGCGCAGATGGCGGTATGAAGTGCCATTGCAGTAATTGATGTGCATGCTTTGATAAAGTTTTATCACGCGTATCAGCAATAAAGGCCTTAATTTCCTTTTTAAGAGCCCTTGAAGGTCCGGCAAAATTCGTTCCGTTGTCGTCTAGCAATGAACCTGTCAAAAGCTGCTAAAAAGGATGCGGTACTTAAGTCACTTGTGGCTTCTAAATGAGTAGCTTTGGAAGCAAAGCAAACAAATTAAAAAACATAACCTTTTGAAATGCGGCAACCACGGTCGCGATAACTTTTAATATCAAATGGTTCTGTAAAGTCAACCCCTGTATTTGTAATGGCTCGCGAAAAGGTAGTTCGCTCCTTCGGCAATTCACCCATTAGTTGGTTTTGCGATCGTTTTCTATAGATCGCGCAGATCTTACAATTATGAATAACATACCTAATAATTGTTTTCACTCGAGGAATCCAATATTGCGTTCTGACAAGTCGCAACATTAGTTGGTTTTCACCATGAAATGATATGTCATGGATAAATTGAACTATCGGACGTGATAACCTACAATTATTATATGGGAGAATAATGGGACCACGTTCGTTGAAAAGTAAATCTTCAGATGGCTCATTACGCCCTTTTATCCGCAAAACATTATCTTCGTGAATAAATGGATTGAGAGAAAGTATTTCACTCTTTGAATCTATTAGTTCTCCTGCTTCGAGTTTATTAATTTCCGAACTAAATTATTGCCTCTGCGCGATGATTATTAACCAAGTAATCGTTGATTTAATTTCAGCTGCAGCAACTGAGCAAGACGATGGCTTAAATGAGGCTTTTGTTTTGGGATTTGTTCTCTGAGAAAACCTAAAAATATATGAGATCACTCTCAAAGCTCTGGGCAGGCTCGAAAATCTTTCAAGAATATCACTAACATTGCCTATGGTTGTAGTATGTACTTAGACCTTTTTTCTTTGCTTTTGGTAGTATAGTCTGTATTTTGTGTGCGGCCGTTTTTTCTTTACATTCTTGAAGCCAAGAAGTACCCTGCCACCATAAGGAATTGTTAAGCAACTCGTGTGCTAATACACCCCTACTAGCTAAGCCTGCTGGGTTGGTTGCGGAATCTACATGAGACCAACTTGAATTTCCTACTTTATCAAGGATTTTAGTAATGCGATGGGCCACGAAGGTACACCATGACCATGACCGATTCAATAATTTCTGCAAGTAGAACGGCCCCACAAAGCTCCAAGTGCGGCAGAGAAATAGATTTAACTGGAGCAACTCTGGTTTTCGCTAAATGTAAGTTGACGTCCATTCCGTCCTTCCTTTCCCCACGAAGATATACAGCAGCAGCATATGCTTTCTCCGATGCATCGCAGAATCCATGAATCTCGACATTCTCCTTTGGGGAAAAGAGTACCCATCCTGGAGTCCTCATCTGCTCGATTGCAATGTTGTTTTCCGGGAAAAGGTTTCAGTGATCCTGTGTGGCTGGTGACACCGGTTCATCACAATTAGTACCCTCTAACCAGATGTTTTGCATAAAAATTTTAGCCACTACAATAATTAGTGCCAGCCACTTTAATGGATCGAAAAGCTTGGCAATAGCAGAAACTATTTCTCTCTTACTTAGAATTTGATTAATTTCAATAGATTTGACTTTGAAATAGAAATGATCAGAATGAGCATTCCATCTAATACCAAGTGCTTTGGCACTGCTCGTATCTTCGAATTCTAGAAAATCTTCATGCAAAAGATGTGCTTTCGGAATCCCGTCTAAAATCTCGCTACAATTCGAAGTCCATTTTCTTAATGGAAAACCAGCTGATGACAAAACCGTATTAACCTGATATCGCGCTTTAATTGTCGATTCTATGGAATGACCCCCAGCAAGGACATCATCGACGTAAATATAACTTCTCAAATTATTCGCGGCAATTGGGTATACGGGTTCTGAGTCATCAGCTAGCTGTAATAAAGTTCTAATTGCTAAGTAAGGGGCACAATTAACTCCGAAAGTCACAGTCTTCAATTAATAAAGATGTGAGGACCCAAAAACCGAGGGTTTTGTACCCTCACAACATATACCTATTTTTTTCATTTTTCAACATACATTTTATACAATAATTGAATTTAACCCTGAATTTAACATTTATACATTTTTATGACATGAATTACATCTTTATGAATTACACGTCAAAATACATATATGCTGTTATATACTGAATTAAACATTTATACATTTTTATGACATGAATTACATCTTTATGAATTACACGTCAAAATAAATATATGTTGTTGCATATTGAATTATTATTTACTAAATTGGAGGACAAACCAGACTTGCACACTTTTGCACGCAAGCAAAATATTTACATTTTTCGCCCACATAAATTTCAAATATAGGTCACCCTAACATACACTAAAACATTTGGAAGGGAAGTGGATATGCACAAAACATAAAATTGCGCCGGTTAACCAACCCTTTGCGCATCCAGTGCACTCAACTACAAATACAACATACATAATAATTTGGATAATTGAATTCAATAGGTAAAGCGAAGATTGGAAAACACGGCAGGCATACAACAAACGTATATACGAAATTAGGTACACTGTTCGCTATGTATATTAGGGCTCCCGAAAATTGGGATACTAAATGCCGGGATAGCGGATTATCATACATGATCGAAAGTATGCATATAGAATATACATATGTACAAACCATAGGCATGATAATGGAAGAAGGGAAAACGTATGTTAGCATGTAAGCGTATGTATATACTAATAGAATGCAGCGAAAGTAGCGTTAGACTAGTATTCGATTTTTGCATTTCTATCTTTTATAATTGTTATAATTGTTATTGTAAAATTACCGACTTCCTGCGCGCAGTCCTACATAATTTTATAACGGAGGAATTGTCACTAATGAATTGTTTTTAGGAAATAACCGTCCGCCGGCGTACGAAATCGTATATAAGGGCGACAAATTAGCTTGTAAGATCAGAAGCTAGGAGATAGGCATTTGAGTCAGTGGGCTTCTACCACTGACCAGAATACGACCTGAAGGTTTCTACTTCATTTCGTGATTAGTTTAATATTCAGTAGGAGGTTTCTACTCCAACTGACGGAGTGCTTAGCAGAGGGGTTCTACCTCAGCTACTCTTATCTAGGCAGGGACAGAGAATAGGAGTATTAAGGGCATTGAACTTTTAAATAAATTTTATAACGTTTTCAGAACTCCTTTGTTTATTTATTTAAATCGGAATAAGTTCCCCCAACAACTATAGGAACCCTGGACGGACTGGGCATACCTCAGCAGAAATATGTCCGTCACAAATACTGATAGGTTCATTCGGACTAGAACGATAATCTATTTTCTGATATTTGGTATGGTCGCTATTAACCAGAATCTGGCGATACCTCTTCTGAATATCGCTGTTGAGGACGTATTTAAAAAGATGCCAACGTAATGATAGCATAGTTAAATCAGACTGAAGTATCGGCCCTGGAAGGAGAACGTCGTTAAGGCTTTTGCCATTTGCTGTTGCAGACGAGGCATTAAAAACCACCCTAACCTTTGTTGATGTACTTTCCTCTGTGATCACCGCATGATGAGGCAAATAATAATTGTCAGTATCATTAGCTGGCTGTATTCCAGGTAATTTGGAAATGTGGCCCATAGATTCATATTCCATGACCGCCCTTGTTGAGTACTGAAAACCTATTTACATATATTAATTAGTATTCATTTATAGTTCTTTGAAAATAATAATGTATAACCCACTGTAACGTTTTGCCTTATCTCTTTGAACATATTCGTCAGTAGTACATATCGCACACTAACTACAAAAGAGTCACAACTTGAAAAAATGTAAATGTTCAGGAGAGAAGAAAAACGGTTTATGTGAAAACGTCTGTAATGTTATACTGAAATTCAGTTTTACAAAGAAAGATACCTTCATTAAAAAATGAATTTTCGAAATTTTATTGTAATTATTTGTTTACGTTTAGTATAGTACCTAATTAAATATGGGGTCGGATACAGCAAAGGAGGAAGCTGGTGGAGCTAAAAAAGAAAGTCCAAAACTAGCTGAGCTGAAATTTTTACGGGCGTCAACGAAGGGCAACATAACCCGCATTTGAAATTTAATAGTAAAAAAAGATTCTACATTACCTGTTGAAGAATTGGATTGTAGTCTTGGTATTTTGGAGGCTTATTTTAAGCAAATACTTAGCGTACAAGCGAGCATTGATAAGATTTGCCCAGAAACGGAAAGAGCGTCAAATGCAGCCTTTGCTGGTGATGTGAAAGAACTATATGTGAGCGGTAAATCCAACATTATGTACGAAATCGCGAAGAAACGTCCTAATCAAGGGGACGTTAGCCTTTCATAGACTGCCCCGTTTATTGCACCTGCTTCAAAATTACGTCGCGAAATTTAAATTCCGAAGTTTGATGGAAAATACGCAGAAATTCTTAAATTTCTCGCGTTATTCACAAAAATGGTAGATCAAGACCACACTTTGGATGATTGTGAGAGGTTTTTGATCCTCAAGGACAGCGTGGGTCCACGGCCGTTATCGGGAATCGCCGAATTTGATGAAACAGAGGCAAATTATACAAATGCATTGGAACGCTTAAAGTTAATGTTTGATAAGAAGGCACTCATGTTTCAAGAACACATTGCTGCCATGTTCGATTTGCAAAAGGCTACGAAACCGTCAGTTGAGTATTTACGCAAAATAATTGACACCACTAATGCACGATTGAGTGCAATGCTGTCACTGGGGAGCTACGAAAACGTTGCTAAGGCTCTCATTATATTTCTAGTGATGGACAAGCTAGATGGTGAATCACAAGCTAAGTGGGAAGAAGTGGTTGATTATACACAGTTGGTGCCAAACTTTGAAAGCAAGGGAAGCGAAGACTGTGTCTTACGATTGGAAGCAGGCGCCTTGCAAGGACGCAAATAGGGAGTTGAAGTCAAAGGCATTCCATGGTAAGCGTAATACGTCAACGGCATTGGCCATTGAAAAGTCGTCGTGCAACATTTGTCACAAAGGCGATCATGACGTATCGGACTGCCCAAGATTTACTCGAATGAACTTTCAAGAGCGATACTCCGCTGTGCGGGCTGCCAAGCTATGTCTAGTGTGTCTGAAAAGGGGTCATTGGTCCGAACAATGTAGGGTAGGGAAATGCGTAAAATGCAATCTTTCTCACCACGTATTAGCGCACAAGCCAGATGACACCAAGCCGGTATCCAATGAAAGCAGTGCAGTTGAAAAAAAGAGAGCAGTTCAGTGAAAAAAAGGTAGCCTTGTGTACTAGTGGGAGTAGCAAAGTCGTGAAAGAAGTCTTCTTGGAAACCGTCGTTATTTTAGTGAAAGATGTTTGCGGGCGTTATCAACCAGTGCCTTAACATTATGTGTGATAATTTGGCGCAAACTCTGATTCTGCCAAGGACCTCTTGCACGTTGGATCTTAACGGAGTTAATGGAGTAGAAACGAGTATCAACAAAAAAGCCCACCTTATGATAAAGTCACGTGTCAATAACTATGAGGTGGCATTACAATTTTATATCTTGCCAAAAATAACATCAAGAAAGCCTGATCAATATGTCGACATCTCTGCCTGGAATATTCCAAAGAATCATGAACTTGCAGACCCCAGTTTCAATATCCCAGGTCGTGTGGATATGTTATTAGGTCCAGAAATATTTTTAGATATCGGCGAAGTCGACGTTCCTAACTGACGAGGAAGAAGAGTGCGAGCGCATATTTCGCGAGAACATGCGAAGAGACGATAGCGGAAAATTTATTGTGAAAATGCCATTTAAAAACAACGTTGATCAGCTTGGAGATTCGTTCTATACAGCTGAGCGGCGATTTCTGTCATTAGAAAAACGACTTAGTAAAGACGTAGAAACAAAAACCGCATATATTGCGTTTATGGAAGATTACATCCAACTTGGACATATGGCTAAAGTAGAGATAGCAGAGATGAACCAACTGACTGACCCCAGCGGGTTAGGGGATCAGAATATACCCGCGGTAGGTATGCCTGTCGTAAGAGGCGACTAAAATACCAGATTCAAGGGGCTGTCTAGCGCAACCCTGCATGTTGGCAGCGCAATATATAGCATCTCCTTACCCAATTGTCAACCTCACCTATCCGCGGAGAATCCTGTTTCACTAACAGACGAGGCTCTAGCGAGGTACCGGAGCGTACCGGATCTGTATCCGGCAAGGGACCATCACATCGATAACACTCCCCAGAACCTTCGGGGAGCAACCTTATCGCTACAACAACAACAACAACATGAACCAACTCAAATATTTTGCACCTCATCAACACGTACTACGTCCGAAGGCTACCAGCACAAAACTTCGTGTAGTTTTTGATTGCAGTTATGAAACTACTAGTGGTACGTAATCTATCTATTGTTCTACGTTTCCACTGCTTCAGATTTGCTCTCACAGCCGACGTGACGAAAATATATAGGCAGGCTTGGGTCACCAAAGAAGTCTGCAATTATCAAGCAATTTTATGGAGAAGCTCTAGAGATCAAAAAATTTCAGCATATCGACTGCTGACCATAACGTACGGGACAACCGCAGCGCCTTTTCTAGCAACACGGTGCTTAAAGCAGTTGGGTGAAGATGGTAAGCAACAATATCCAGTGGAGTCGCAGAAAATACTTTCCGATTTTTATATGGATAATTTCATCAGCGGGGCTGATTCCACGGCAGAGTTATTGCAAATTTACCGCGAAGTTTCGTCTTTAACAAGTTCGGCGCATTTCATATTGCGAAAATGGCATTCGAACAACACTGATTTTCTGAACCAGCTCGAAGAAAATGAAAAGGAGAAACCGATACGGGTCAATGATGTTGAAATCATTAAAACGCTTGGCATTGTGTGGGAACCAGAAACAGGTTTTTTTTCGTTATATCTGGCAAGAGCTATCGTCTACGAAGAATGTAACCAAAGGAGTAGTATTGGCGGAGTTGTCCACGTTGTTTGATTCACTAGGTCTGGTGAATCCGGTCATAGTCAAGGCGAAAATTTTTATGCAGGACTTGTGGATAAAAAAATTGGAATAGAATGAGTCTCTGCCAATGCATTTGCATAGCCAGTGGATTGAGTTTAGAGACAGATTGAAAGCTATACCAGATGTAAAGGTGCCGCGCTATATTTCTACTGTGAGAAAGCATATACGAATAGAGATGCACGGTTTTGCGGATGCATCCGAGCGAGCTTACGCTTGCTGTATATACCTGTGATCAATCGACGAAAACAAAGAGGTAAACGTTCACTTGTGGAGCGCCAAATCTAGAGTTGCACCCCTCAAACCGAAATCGTTACCCCGACTGGAGCTGATGGCAGCTCACTTGCTAGCTACATTGTTGGTGAAGTCACAGCAGAATATTCAAATTACAAAAGATGATATATATTAGAAATTTATACCATTGGTGTGTCCGTAATCTTCTATTACCACTTATGCTAAATGTTCTGGTTTAGTTCCTACATTGTATAGTATCTCAAACGTTCAATTAAAAAAGTCAACTGAAGTTAAAGATTTGGGTGCGTATTTTGATACCAAGCTGACTTTTACCACTCACATAAGCTATATAGTTTCTAAAGCGTACGCGATGTTGGCTTTTATCCGCCGTAACTGCTCATCATTTTCAGATCCTTATACTCTCAAACTATTGTACACATCTTTAGTTAGATGGAGGTTGGAGTATGCGGTATTTGTTTGGAGACCTTTTCATGCAGTTTATATCAAGAGGTTGGAGCCTGTTCAGAGAGCCTTTATGCGCTTAGCATTGCGGTCGATGAACTTTGTAGACCCTGTACCATCATATCACTCTCGCTGTTTATTGATAAATCTTATGTCACTAGACTCCAGGCGAACTCTGTTGTCTATGTACGTTGCCTTTGATATCGTTTCGGGCTCAATTGACTGTTCTTACCTCCTCATGAAAATTCGTTTTAATGTACCCTGTCGTATCATTCGTTGTAACGATTTGTTTTATATGGGTGTTGCTAGAACGGTTTATGCAATGAATAGTCCCCTTAGAAGGACACTTTCTCAATTTAATGCTTATTCCTAGGCGTTTGATTTTAGTTGTAGTAAATTTACATTTAAGAACCTGATAATCAGATAGTTGTCATAAAGTTAACTATACTTTTTATATAAGCTATGTAAACATGAATTTTTGTATATTAACAGTCCACAAACACCTTGTTTGTTGATTAAATAAATATAAATAAATAAATAAATATTTATGGAGCGATTCTGAAATTGTACTTGATTGGTTGAGGGCATATCCATCTACATGGACCACTTTCGTTGCTAACAGGGTGGCGTTTATACAGGATGAGACCAAATCGGCAATCTGGAGGCATGTTTCTTCTCGCCAGAATCCAGCCGACATTATATCCAAAGGTACGTATGTTGATGAATTACTAAACTCTATGTGGCTTACAGGTCCATCGTTCCTCATGAAACCATGTGAACAATAGCCTGTTACCAAGTCGTACAGCGCACCAAGGAGAGACATTGTAGAGGTCCATAAGAAGACGACGGCACTAACGGCTGATGCAAAAGCAAATGCATTTATTGAGTGGCTTGAAAGTAGTAGTGACTTTGAAGGAACACAAGGACTAGTTGCGCGTTTTCTTTGCATTTTGCGGTGAGTTAAAGGCCGCTCTGGGCAACTACCACATCTAACAACAAAAACGATGGACGAGTCTTTAATTCGCATTGTATATTGTATACAACAACATTACTTCAAAAATGAGTATCATGTTTTAAAACGTGACGGCGTGGTGCAGTCTTCGAGCAAAGTGGATAACTTGAGCGTTTTCATCGATAGTTGCTATGGAGTTGATATTTTGCGTGTAGGCGGCCGCTTGGAGAATGCAAAGTTGCCGTACGATGAAAAACACCCGATTTTACTCCCTGCCGAGAGTATTTTTGTTCGAAATTATGTACGATTTGTGCACGAGAAACATATGCATGTAGGCCCGCAAGCTTTGATTGCGATGATGCGTCAGCACTACTAAAAGTTATGTCGCCGTTTTTATATGTTTTGCAACTAAGGCCGTCCATATGGAAATGGTATCAGACCTGTCGACAAAGGCATTTATTGCAGCACTCAAGAGATTTGTTGCACGGCGGGGTCTATATGCAAAACTTGTTTGCGACAACGGCACAAATTTTGTTGGGACCAGACGTGAGCTTAAATAATTTAAGGAAACATTTTACGAACAATAACAAAATGGTATAATTTCTAAGTTCTATGTTGAAAGAAATATTGATTTTTGTCATATACCGCTTCGCTGCCCACACTTTGGTGGCCTGTGGGAGGCGGAGATAAAGTCCGATATATCCCATATTGTCCGAGTGCTTGGTGAAGCATATTTAACATTTGAGGAGCTCAGTACTGTGGTTGCAGAAGTCGAAGCGACACTTAATTCGCGACCGTTGACCGCAATGTCTTCTGACCCCAGTGATGAAACTGCTATCACACCAGGCCAGTTTTTAAGAGGTGGTCCGATTTTAGGAGCCGTGTGTAGAAGTCCACGAAAGTGGGGAAAGATTCTGACCGCCATTCACCTGGGAATGGCCAGAGCGATTCTTTTGCATGCGGTTCAAGCAGCTCACTACTGCCGGTCGCTTGCGGCCAAGTATCCTCTGGGTAGCCGCTAAACATCCGTTTAGCGGTGAGCTAATCTGAGAAGGCGACAACCTGGCTAGGCCACTCTGACATAATCGGTTTAAGTGCTAGCCGGGGGAGATCTCATCGGCAGCGTCTGTATACCTCTAGGTGCGGCTGCAAGCGGGCGTCTGTCTTGGAGCAAGCGGCTCGCTATATAAACGTGCAAGTAATATTTTAACCCCCGCTGAGCGGGTTGTACGCTGAGCGGGTTGTACGCTGGGCTTGGGACCCGCCACGTAAAACCATACTCCAATGAAATATAACAACAAGCCTCGGATAAATACACTCTCTATTGATGACGACCATGGTAAACGTTGAAGGACAATGAATTGAGGGCATGTACCTGGAACGTTCGCTCTCTGAATGGGAGTGGTGCAGATGCCCGGCTGGTTGATGTCCTCGTCAAAGCAAAATCTGACATCACCGCCATACAAGAAATGCGTTGGACGAAGCAAGGAAGAAAGAAGATCAAAAATTGTGACATCTATTGGAGTGGCCATACGAATAAACGCAGTTTCGGCGTCGGGTTCGTGGTGGAAGGGAGACTTTGTCGCCAAGTGCTGGCGTTCACGCCTGTGGACGAGCGTCTCGCCGCTATCCGAATAAAAGCAAAATTTTTTAATATATCATTCATCTGCGCCCATGCGCCGACAGAGGAGAAAGACGATAAGGTGAAAGTCACTTTTTATGGACAATTAGAACGCACATGCGAGCGCTGCCCCCGTCATGATATAAAAGTCGTGCTTGGCGACTTTAACGCCAGGATGGGCAAAGAAGGCGTTTTTGGCCCTACAGTCGGAAAGTTCAGCCTACACAATGAAACTTCTCCTAACGGACTGAGGCTGACTGACTTTGCCGGTGCTCGAAACATGGTCATATCCAGCACGAGGTTCATGCATAAAAAGATACATCAAGCTACATGGCTGTCTCCTGTTCGAAATACTCGCAATCAGATCGATCACGTTGTGATATACGGACGGCATGCCTCCAGTGTTTTAGATGTGCCCATGATCCGAGGACCTTACATCGACTCGGACCATTATATCGTTGCAGCCAAAATACGCACCCGCCTCAACGCGGCTAAAACCAAGAAACAAAAAACACAAGGAAAGCTAGACGTCGGAAAGCTTCAATCACAACAGACTGCCAATGATTTCGCATCTCGACTCTCACACCTGCTCTCTGAGAGCACAAATCATCCTGAAGGAATACAGGAGCATTGGGAGCATATCTCCAAAGCACTTCGTACTGCCGCCAAGGAAAAAATTGGTTACCGTCGGCCACGAAGAAACAACTGGTACGATGAAGAATGCCGCGTTGCAACCGAAAGAAAAGACGCTGCCTGCAGGGCTACGTTAAAAACGAGCGCGACAAGACGAGTGTGTGAACGTTATCGTGAGTTGAAAAGGGAATAGAGACGCCTTTTCATGAAGAAAAAAGCAGAAGCAGAAAGGCGTGCGTGCGAGGAGCTTGAGCTGCTAGCCACCAGGAATAACGCCCGAAAATTTTACCAAAAAATACGGCGACACACGGAAGGTTAAGACCGGGGCAAACTCCTGTAGGAACGAAAACTGCGACGTTGTAACTGATGTCCAGAGAGTGCTTAGATTATGGAGGGAATACTTCTCTGCTCTCCTTAATGGAGGCAGCAATTCACCGCGCAGAGATGAAGAACCCGATCCCGCAATCGATGATGATGGAATATATGTCCCCCCGCCCGATTATGACGAAGTTAGAATAGCAATAACCAGATTGAAAAACAACAAGGCCGTGGGCGCTGATGGATTGCCTTCGGAGCTATTCAAGTACGGCGGCGAGGAGTTGGTAAGGCGCATGCAGCAACTTCTTAGCAAAATAGGGGCGGACGAGTGCATGCCCGACGGTTGGAATCTAAGTGTTCTTTGCCCACTCCACAAGAATGGGGATACTGCAAAATGCACCAACTATCGTGGAATCAGCCTTCTTAATATCGCATATAAAAAACTTTCAAGTGTATTGTGCGAAAGATTGAAGCCTACTGTGAACCGGCTGATTGGACCTTATCAGTGCGGCTTCAGACCTGGTAAATCTACCATCGACCAGATTTTCACAATGCGCCAAATCATGGAAAAAACCCGTGAAAAGAGAATCGAAACGCATCACCTCTTCGTCGACTTTAAAGCCGCCTTCGACAGCACGAAAAGGAGCCGCCTATATGCCGCTATGTCTGAATTTGGTTTCCCCGCAAAACTTATACGGCTGTGCAAAATGACGTTGAGCAACACCATCAGCTCAGTCAGAATCGGGAGGGACCTCTCCGAGCCGTTCGATACTAAACGAGGTTTCAGACAGGGTGACCCCCTATCTTGCGATTTCTTTAATTTGATGCTGGAGAAAATTATACTAGCTGCAGAACTTAACCGCACTGGAACAATATACTATAAAAGCGTGCAATTACTGGCATATGCTGATGACATTGATACCATCGGCCCAAACACCCGCGCTGTTAGTTCTGCTTACTCCAAACTGGAAAAAGAAGCGGTAAAGATGGGTTTTAATGGTGAATGAGGACAAAACAAAGTACCTGCTGTCATCGGGCAAAGAGTCAGCGCATACGCGCCTTGGCAACTACGCTACTGTTGGCAGCCATAATTTCGAAATAGTAAAAGACTTCGTTTATTTGGGAACCAGCATCAACACTAGCAACAACATCAGCACTGAAATCCAGCGAAGAATCAATCTTGCCAATAAATGCTACTTTGGACTAGGTAGGCAATTGAAAAGTAAAGTCCTCTCTCGGCGAACGAAAATCATACGTAAGTAAGTAAGGCCCGATTGTAGGTATTTCCGAACCAGTGATTGAAGATAAAAATATTTCTAATTTGAATCGCTGGATGCGACTAACGGCAATACAGCAACACTTTTGGAGACGTTGGTCAACCGAGTACTTGCATGAATTACAGCGGAAAGCAAAATAGACGCAGAAGAAAGACAATGCAGTTGAAGGCGACCTAGTTTTGGTATCTGAAGACAACACCTCTCCTAAATCATGGCTAATTGGGCGAGTAACGAGAGCAATAAAAGGTTCTGATGGATGTGTGCGCGTGGTCGACATTAAAACTAAGAATGGGTGCATTCGCCGTGCAGTTCAAGAGGTAGCACCAATTCCCAAACCAGAGTAAAATTGATCTGTCGGAAGACATATCAAGGGCGCCGGCATGTTGAGTACTGAAAACCTATTTACATATATTAACTAGTATTCATTTATAGTTCTTTGAAAATAATAATGTATAACCCACTGTAACCTTTTGCCTTCCCTCTTTGAACATATTCGTTAGTAGTAAATATGTACATTTGTCATATCATTAAAATTAACTGAACTAAAAGCTCTAACTGTTATGCTGAATTGAAGAAAAATGATTATATGGGACTGCAATTGAGTGCAGCGAGTGAGTTGTGATTTAACCTTCAATTGAGATTAAACGCATATGTATAAAGCAAAAATTGGGTTTTTTTAATTGCAAAACGAAGTGAGATTATTTTATAATTTCTGGGTTGTGAAAACTATTACTGCCTGACAGCCCTATTCCTTTTACAATTCCGGCCTTTTCGCTAGTCGTGATTTATTTGAATAAAATTGTGAACAGGCGTTTCTTAAAGAAGTGCTTAAATTAATGTTCTTTGGGAAGTCTGGTCGGAAAGGTAATGAGACGATATATCTTCCCTGATCAATCCGAACAGTTGTACGTTTGAAGAGCTCTTCGCATTGTTGCTCATCCTGCGTACGAATTTTTGCTCTTGGTATATCTTCCAGTTCCCAAAAGCTGCCTAATTGCTTCACTAATGAAACTTCATTGAAATAGGATGCCCGATGGTAAGATGGTTTTACTGCATCCGCGTGAACAGTTAAAATCCACCCGAACACAGTTTCTTGGGCTAAAAGGGTATTAAACACATTTTTCCTAATACCCTGTAATATTATTTGTGGGTAAAAGTCTCCACCCAAAACAAGCTCAAATTGCTCGTTGATGAAGAACCGCTTATCCGCCAAGATAAGATCTGGAAAAGCTTTTTGTGTCAACGCCGAAATTTGACATGTTGGCAAGTTCCCAGTTACTTGTGGCAAAAGAAGAACCAAAGACTCGATAGCAATCACTGGGTCAACATGTGACTGCAATTGGATCATGCACGCTTCCTTTACCTGCACAGAAACCGTATTATTGATGCCCCGAACTTGAGCATGCATTTTACGCGTTGGCGGGTTTATTCTGCGTCTGAGCCTCACCGTAATGAAGGAACAGTCTGATCATGAATTTATAAGTGCTCTGGCAGAAAAGTTTGTACCATTGTGATGTATGTTAACCCGCGCCGTACCTAATAAAATCCCTTTGCTTGTATTAGAATGATGGGATTGTACATTGCTAGCAGATGGTTTGTTACTGCTAGTAGATTCACGCGTTTGTTGGGCTTGTGTAGAAGTGGACTGTATATTATCCGAAGGTTTCTGTGATTTGTTAGACTGTTTCGACCGTTGATTCTGTAAATGCAAGAAAGAATGATGTCGAGAGTGGCAAGTGCCGCAATTGTGTGGGCTAGTACATCTCGACACCGAATGTCCCGAAGAGAAGCAATTGACGCAGTAGCCATTGGATTTAATATAACTAATCCTTTTGCTAACCTCTATCTTTTTGAAATTTGGAGATCTGTGAATTTTGTTTTATTTTGATTTGCATATTTTGCATGCATTATTGGCGACACTAGATTGATATGGGCCAATCTTCTTTTGCGAAGGATCGGGAGAGGATTTATTCGTACTATTAGATTTCTGAATCTTTGGCTTGGCCCCTCGGAGACCTGAAACGCTTTCCAAAGTTTGAAATCTATTTGTGAGAAACTTGTCCATGTCCCCCCACTTAGATATGTCCGTTTTTTTCGACTGACTGCTCGTCTTATCAGGAATGGATACATCTTCCAACAATTCATTATATGCTGCTTTCAGTTTGTCATACATTGCATTAAAATCAGTTTGCCGAATTTTCAGCGAATGTATTGTATGGTCACTTATAGAAATGCTTAGAAAATCTTGGTCATATTGTACTTCTGAATCGGTGAGTCTGATAAAGGTCTCCATATTGTTAGAAAAAACTAATGAAAAGCTTCGAAATTAATTTAAAAACGAAAATTGCAAAAAGAAATTTATATATTTTAAGGGTTTGTGTATTGCCACCACAGACTATGCACCCGAAATTAATTCCAGCTATAGAAAATATATGTCTTTAGAAAAAGAAACGAAAAAACTGATATATTTAATATATTGGTAAAGTAGATCCTTTGGGCCCAGTTTCGGAACAGTCTGAGGCTGGGTTGGTGAAAGCTTTGTAATGCTGTGCTATGAACACGTGGTTATGGTAACCAATTTTTATGTTGCCTGTACAGCCCTAAGTTGTGTCGGATATTTTTTACCAGGGTAGGGGGAAATAACCGATAGCAAAGAACTTTGTTCTACGAGGTAGAAATATTAAATTGTGAACTTTTCCTTGTACAGCCCTATGCTGTGTGGAATATTTCTTACCAGGATATGGGGAAAATACTCGATAGCAAAAGGCTTTGTCGTACAAGATAATTTTTAGTAGCACTGATTTTAACAAAAGCAAACACAAACAGACACCCTGTTTATGTGAACATATGTTTTTACAATCACCGGCCGTGCCTAATTGCACATATCTATAAATCTTATAAAATAAAGTCGCTAAATGCCATGTGCGCAAATCACTTCACACATAATGTTTTAAAACGGTTTTTTTGCATTTGAAAGCTTAGCTACGTGGGATGGACACTGTCAATATAATATGAAGATATATATTATAGGGGCGTGGCAAATTACCAAAATGTAGTAAAAAATCATAAAATTTTGTTTACATAGCTCTAACTCATAAACGGATGGATGGATTTGAAAAATTCTACTTTGCAGTAAAACCTTGAAATATTTACCTTCGAGCTGCATAAAAAAAATAGTTGATTCCTTTCTTATATCAGCCAAATTGTTTAAACAAGGGTAACATTTTTTCCAAAAAATGCGTGTGTGTGGTTGTTCGGTGTCGAATGTGCGCGCAAATTGCTTTTGAGTGAGGCATGATGCGACACATACGTACATACATATCACTCGCTGCGTTATTTAGCTTCGGGCGTTGGTTTATAGGCATGTATGGATGTACATATCTATGTATTTTCATATCATATCTGCTTGACATATGTATGTATATTAAGCTGGGTTGATTTGCATGGACGAAAGTTAACCCATATCGCGTCATCGATTTTTCGATAGGTTTTGGGCTCAGGAAAAAAAGTTCAACTGAGCATACCCAAAAAAATAATTTTCGAGCCTGCAAAATTTGGGTTTTTTTGCCTTTTTTTTCTTTGATTTTTAAGGTTTCTTCATGACCTACTTAAAAATGTTTCATTTGATTTTAAAATTTTCATGTATACCCTGTAAGACTTAAAATTGGCCGCTAAAAACTTTGGCGATAACAGTTTTTTGAAAAAAAAAATATTTTTTGGGTTTTGAAAAAATTCATTTTTTCGCCATTTTTTTTTTAAGGGTTCCTTCAGAAACCTGCAGAAGTGTTGCCTATGAAAACGAATTTGTCTCATAGTTCCTATCCCACTTAAAATTATGCGATAAAAACGTTCGCATTAACAGTTTTTTTGGTTTTTGGGACTTGTTTTAGTAGAAATCGATTTTTTTCATTTTCGAGGCTCCAAATCATTTTGTATGTATATGTTTCCGTTAGACCCACCAATAAGTATACCAAAATGATCAGGGGACAAGCTAAGTTGATTTAGCCATGTCCGTCCGTCTGTCCGTTTGTTTGAACGGAAAATAGTCCCTCAATTTTTGAGATATCTTGATGAAATTTTGTAAGCGGGCATATTTTGATGGGGGATTTGACATTCATTTATTTATTTATTTATTTATTCGTATTATAGTCTATGACAATCAGAACCTCCTTACAGACTATTTACAAATGTATCTTACCTAATAAATATTAAATATTCAAATTATTTCATTAAATAGAAGTTTAAACCTAATTTTATTTAATTCAAAATCAATATCTATAGAATACAGCAAATTAAACTCCCTCATTGCCCTAGCAATTGGAGAATTGGAAGCATAAGTCGTTCTAAATCTATCTAACCAGAAAAAATCGTGACATCGAAGGGTTCGCGATGGTACATTGAACCGTATACGTTCTAAAAGATAGGGCGAGTCAACCTTCCCATTGATGATATCATATAAAAATATCAATGAAAGCATTGATCTTCTACTCACTAAAGATTCCAGGTTAATTAAAAGACACCTAGGACTGTATATTCTAGTTTAGATCGCACTAGGGTTGTAATTAAAAGTTTTAAAGTATAAGGATCCCTAAAATCAATACTGAAACCGCAAATGAACGCGAGTGTGGAATAAGACTTCGCAATGACATAATTAATCTGACTGTCAAGTAGAAACTTCGCATCAAAGACTACACCAAGATCTGATATTTCATCAACAACCCTCAGCGCAGAGTCCCCAATATGATATGAAACGGGAAGAACATTTCGAGTTTTAGCGAAGGTTATACTAAAACATTTACTTATATATAAAAGCAGACGATTCCGTCTACACCAGTCCATTACGTTATCAAGATCAGCTTGGAGCATAGTGGACTCAGATTGAGTCGTGATTAATGCAAAAATCTTCAAGTCATCAGCATACAATAAGAATTCAGCATAACTGAAAAGTTATCATCAAGGAGATGCCATCTAGGCATCAATGTGCAATTTTTGCTTATTTTTTTTCGTCATCAATGATCTTATGTTATTGACATTTTCGAAATATTAGTTTGATACTTGTATTTGTCAAGTTAATAAACTACATACAAATGTAATGCGTTTTATAATCAATCTAGTATTAAATGTTATCATAATGAAACTAGGAAATATATGCAGGTATCATTTTGATACATTTTAAGGGCGAAACAAATATTTTCGATGGGCAAATCAATAGTCAAGATACAAAATTGATACTTTTAATTATAATTTTTATAATATTTATCGTTGCATTGATACCATGAAAATTATACCGTTTATAGTTTCATTTTTGCACATCGTGTATTAAATGAATAGTGATATTTTTTTGAGTGCACAACAACACAGCTATGATCTGCCAAGTAAGACCTCACCCAAGATAGAATACTATAATGGAAGCCCAAGCCAGCAAGTTTAGATATTAGTAATGAATGGTTGGCTTTGTCAAAAGCCTTCGAAAAATCGGTATAGATAGTATCAACTTGTGCCCTCCTATTAAATGAAGAAATACAGAATTCAGAAAATACTGCTAGATTAGTTACAGTTGATCTGCCAGGGATGAAACCATGCTGATTAGGTGAAATCAAGGTCTTTACTGCGAAGAATATTTTATCCTTAACTACAATTTCAAACAATTTCGAAGCAGTGGAAAGTTTAGAAATAGGACGGTAGTTGGCAACATTGCTTTTATTACCACTCTTGAATATCGGGGTAATATACGTTACTTTCCAAGCGTTTATGAAGGCTCCATTCCTGAGATATTTATTAAAAATTAATAAGATTGGATACGCAACTGCTGGAATATTTTTAAACAAAAAAGAACAGAACCCATCTACATCCATTTGCACTGACGACTTGATCACCGAAATGCCACAAATGACATATTCAAGAGTCAGGGAAAATTGACCAAAATTAATAGGGGTGTACATTTTCCGAATCTAATCCCTTTTTATTTTTATTAATTTTAATCCCTCGGTGAGATTCGTCTCAGTTTCAAAATTCGCCCCGAAAAAATCAGCAAAGAATGCTAGCTGTTAAAATAAGGCAGAAATGGGTCAGAAATGGCGAAAACCCTCTTATTGAACAATCGATTGTATGGGAGGTATGAGCTATAGTCGTCCGATCCGGTCGATTCCGACAAATGTCAAATCCCCCATCAAAATATGCCTGCTTGCCTAATTTCAAAAAGATATCTCAAAAACTGAGGTACTAATTTGTGTTCAAACAAACGGACAGACGGACAGACAGACGGACAGACGGACGGACGGACAGACGGACATGGCTAAATCGACTTAGCTCGTCCCCTGATCATTTTGGTATACTTATTGGTGGGTCTAATGGAAACATATACATAAAAATTGATTTGGAGCCTTGAAAATGAAAAAAAATCGATTTCGACCAAAACCAGTCCCAAAAACAAACAAAAAAAAAAAAATTTTTAATGCCAACGTTTTTATCGCATAATTTTAAGTGGGATAGGAATTATGAGACAAGTTCGTTTTCATCGGCAACACTTTTGCACGTTTCTAAAGAAACCCTTAAAAAAAATGGCGAAAACATAAGCTTTTTCACCAAAACACACCTCAAAACCCAAAAAATATTTTTTTTTTCTAAAAACTGTTATCGCCAAAGTTTTTAGCTGACAATCTTGAGTCGGACAGGGTATACATGAAAATTTTAAAATCAAATGAAAATTTTTTAAGTAGGTCATGAAAAAAAACTTAAAAATCAAAGAAAAAAACTCAAAAAAATCAAATTTTGCAGGCTCGAAAATTATTTTTTTGGGTATGCTTAGTGGAACTTTTTTTCCTGAGCCCAAAACCTATCGAAAAATCGATGGCGCGATATAGGTTAATAAATCGACCCAGCTTAATGTACATACAAGTTAACACGCTGACGGCCCCCAACATGTTGGATTCCCACAAGCTGAAGTTTACACGTGCAGCTGTGTCATCATAATCATTCTTCCCACAATCCCATAGCCACCTGCCGCTGTGTCAGCATAATCATTATTTCCACAGTCCCATGGGCCATCTGCAGCTGTGTCAGCATAATTATTATTCCCACGTTTGATGGGTCACCTGCAGCACCGCTAGCATAATTTTTGTAAGCGGCATAATTGCAATCCAACACCCGCTTCAAGGGCAAGTGCATTTCATCATATCGCGCAATGACAATATTGCGCAACGTTATCAAACCTATGGGAACCAAGTCAGTACCTATGCACATTGCAGCGGAGTCAGCATATTTCTATTTCACAATGTTGTGAGACTTTTGCATTGCACATGCCAGCCAAGTAAGACACCTGCGGGAAGTCACGGCCACACCCAGACGTAGCATATGTCTAGCTACAGAATGTAGCTGCACGAAATGTTATAAAAGGAAGCAGCAGTCCACGCAGAGGGCAGTTGCGTCGAGGCTTTAATACTAACCGCTATCATACTTAATTATAGAATACTGAATAAAGTGTTAGATATTAAATCTAAAAAAGCGTCTTTTCTTATTTAGTATCCACGGCAAGTTGGCCCTTTAATTTTTTTTAGTGTAAGGATCACATATCCTTTAAGTTACATATTTGTGCAACATAAATGGTTAATGCACCATAAATGGTTAAGAATGCATACATCTCTTGAAAAATACTCTTTCGTTAAAAATATTGAACATCTCCTTAAAATTCTTAAACAAAACTTTTATTTTTTGGTATTTTCACTATTTCACTACATAGTATAAAACAAAGTAGCTTCTTCTGTCCCTATGTCCCTTTAAATTCTTAAACCTTTAAAACTACGCAACGGAATTCGATGCGCTTTTTTTAATAAATAGAGTGATTGAAGATTGTAGATTGTATAATAACATTCATTAACCCTAGAAAGATAACGTTATTTTTTTACCTAGAAAGATAACGTACGTCTGAGAGACGTGTTCAAGTTTAAGGTCCTTAAAGATATAAAAAAACTTAAATTTTTTTTGTTTTTTTTAATCATTATTTTTTTTGATATATATTCACTTACTTTAAATGTTTTTTTAAAGAAAAATATTGTTTTTTAATAAAAGTTAAATTTGACTTGTCTTGGCCTTGTCACTACAAAAATCAATTTTTTTCGAAGGACCTCAGTTTATAGCAAAAAAATTAAAATAAAATACATATTTTTGTACTTCAATTGAATGAATTAACTGTTTTAAACTATACTTAAAAAAATATTAACTAAAATTACCATTTTCGGCAAAAATTACATATAAAATTAGTCATGTCACATAAAAGATAACGATAGACGTATTTTTAAAAAACAATCGTTTATATTTCAGCAAACAAAAAAGTTACTACTGAGCTGAGAAAACTGAGAATGAGAATGTTCTCTCTTTACGATTGTAGGAGACTCAGAGCAAAATTAAAATGACGTACGTCTCACAGACGTACGTTATCTCACTAGGGTTAAATAGTCGAGAAATACTGTTATTTTTGAAGTTTCTAATGTGATGTATATATACATTATTATATATATATAATAAGAGAAAGTGGTGTTAGTTACATTATTTATAACTCAAGAACGGACCAATAGATTTTGCTGAAAATTGGTGGAGGGGTAGCTTAGAACCAGGAGACAGACATAGGTACTTTTTATCCCGTTATGGATAGGGTCTTGAAGTCAAAACGTGGGCCTGGGTAATCCTGGGATATGTCTGTACAATATTGGTATCAACTGGAAGCTGCTTATAAGTACTTTGATGCGGGGTATTTTTCGTACCCGTGGGTGATTAGGGTCTCGACATATAGGCGAAAACGTGGACACTGGTACCCCTAGAATGTGTTTATAGAATATGGATAACAAATGAAAGCTGTTGATGAGTGCTTTAGTACAGGGTAGTTTTCATACCTATTGGTGACTAGGGTCTCGATATATAGGCCAAAACGTGGACCCGGGTACCCCTAGAAAGGTTTATGCCATATTGGTAACAAATGAAAGCTGTTTATGAGTGTTTTAGTACAGGGTAATTTTCATACCTATTTGTGACTATGGTCTCTAGATAAATGCCAAAACATGGATCAGGGTAACACTAGGATGTGTTTTTACATTATGGGTATCAAATTGAAGCTGTTGATGAGTGCCTAAGTCCAGGGTAGTCTTCGTACATATTGGTGACTAGGGTCTCGAGATGTAGGCCAAAACGTGGACCAGGGAAACACTAGGATGTGTTTTTACATTATGGGTATCAAATTGAAGCTGTTGATGTGTGCTTGTAGTACAGAGTATACCGCTGGGTGACTAGGGTCTCGAGATATATACCAAAACGTGGACCCGGATACCCCTGGAATGTGTGTGTAATATGGATATCAAATGAAAGCTGTTGTTGAGAGCTGTAAGGTGATTTTCATTGTGATATTCGATTTAGTCGCGTCAACCTGGCAAAACTGATAAATATGCATGCGAAGCCGAAATAAAGACATAAATTAATAATACCCACATACCTATTTACATACGTCCTATTCGATTTGCCTGAAATTTGGTATATAAATTTGCCTATATTAGTATTTAACATCCTTTTTTACGGGAAGTAGACAGGAGACGGGCTGGGAATGGGATTAGGACTAGGACTGGGACTGAGACTCGGTGGGGGACTGGGACTCGGAATGGGACTGGAGCAAAATACATACCACTCTCTGGGACTGGCAATAAGGGATAAAGAAGAATGGGAAAACTTGAGAGGAGAGAAAAGAGGGAAGGAGAAGTAGACTGAGAGAGAGAGTGAGACGAAAATAGAGATGGATGAAGCAAAACAGATGGAGGGTGGAGTGAATAAAAGGATTAAGAAAAAGTGAAGAGGGCAGAGTTAGACGGAAAAAGCTTTTTAAAAAGTAGATAGATTGGCCAAATTTAGGGCAGAACAACGTCTGACGGGTCTGCTAGTGTTTATATATATGTATGTAATACCAATATTGCTCGGCAGCCAATTTATAACTAATTAAAAACACAAGTGTCGTGATTTTGTAAAACAATTGAAGTGACTTCGTAAAACTATAATAATTTAAGTGATTTCGTGAAAATGAAACAAAAAATGAACAACTGTTAAAGTTTTTTTTATATATCTATTCTCTAGATTTTCCCTGGCTTTATAAGAGGTGACTGGGGTAAAAACCCTCGGCCAACCTCTGCGATCGAATGGAGTCAAAACTTCCAGACGAATATACTTTAAGAGCAAATGAAGTCAAAACTTTCAGGTGCGCTCTTGTTCTGTAGTAATAAAGCCTACCGACTCATATGCCTGTCTCCTGAAACTTTAAAAGCAAATTAATTTTATGTACAAATATTTGTGACTAATTAAAAAAAGATTTAAAGAAATCACAAAAAAATTATTTTACCACTCTTTTTGGCCTTTGCGCGCACTATTTATGAAATCAAGAAAAAAATATTCGTATGTACATATGTGCGTGAGTCACAAACCAAAAAAATAACCCTAACTTCAATTAATTTTCAAAACCACTTTAAACACTTTTAAATAATTCTTTCAATTTCATTCATTTTATCCTTTAACCAGTATATTAAAAAAAAGTGTACTGCAATTTTTCACACGTACCTTTTATTTAAAAATTGCAGATTTGCTGATGTATGTATGTGCTGGCTGAAAAGTGCGCTGGACCACCAATTCAAAGTTGAATAAAAATGTATGTATATCCTTCCCTGGACCACCAATAATTATTATTTTCCAACGCTGGATCACTAAAATACCACCAAAATAATTTAGAGTGAAATAATATCCTCGCACAAAATTTGATATAGAAATTTGACCGCTAGAAATAAATTTGTTTCTTATTTAACGGCTCGAAGGACCACGTTCGAGTGAGCAGGAGACCTTGGGCTCGTCCGACGAGATAAATAAAAAATCAAAAATGTGGTATAAGTAAAATGTTATAATATTAATTAAGCTAATTAACAAATATTATTTAGTTACTTACAATACGATATTGTAATGTGTTAGTTATATACATATGTGTGTATATATATATACAAAAAAAAAAAAAAAATGTAAGGCGCGATAACCCCCGAAGAGATCTTAGGCCGAGCTTCTCTTCCAATTTGCGTCGTGCTCCTTTTGATTTTTCCTACAAATTGGCCGGACGGGACCTACATGTTTTATGCCGACTCCGAACGGCATCTGCAAAGCAGATGAGTTTTCACTGAGAGCTTTTCATGGCAGAAATACACTCAGAGCCCTTGCCAAACACTACCGAGGGGCGACCCCGCTTAGAAAAATTTTCTTCTAATTGAAAAACCTTATTTCTAAAATTTTGATATTGCTTTGCCCGGGGTGTGACCCAGGGCATTCGGTGTGGTAGGCGGAGCACGCTACCATCACACCACGGTGGCCGCCGTGTGTATATATATATAGATATATATATATATATATATATATATATATATATATATATATATATATATATATATATATATATACATATATATATATATATATATATAGATATATATATATGTTCGTATATTAATGTACATATATTTAATTTCAGGTTGGTATTACTTACATGAATCGTGGTGGCTGTAGATTGCTGTGGATTATTCGATGATTGCAAAAGAAGGAAAAGCCACCGTTTTCAAGAGTTTCGCTAACCCTTGAAAACGGTAAGATCTTTCCATTCTAGTAGTTAACTGTTTGAAAAAGTAGACAAACAGTTGATGTTAACATAATAGGCGTGTTTTTTTTCACAAAACGCCTATCCTCGCTTAGATAATGCTTAGGAGACCCATATAGCGGCAGTGGTTAAATAACTACAGCTACAGCACAGGGTGTACCGAAAAGCGGAGACACAACCCTCTGATGGCCATAAGGTATAACATATAGCTGAATCAGTTGCGATGAATTGTGGACACACATAGAATATATAGAATTAGTGTAGAGGGCGAAACAAAGACACATATTTCAGTTACATCTGAGTATAATGCGTATTGAAAGTTAGTAAGACAAATTTTATCCGCAGCAATTTCAGAGGTGTATTTAAAGTTTGTCGCTTAGCTGTCCATATAAAGTTTAAGCGTAAACGTATATAGAAGTAAAAAAAAAAACACAGCTAATGTTAACATCTCACATACTATGGCACTTAAAATATTTATATTACCAGGGCTGCCGAAAATATTTATGTGTTGGCCCATGGGCATAAACAGCCGATTATTTTGTTGCAGAAAAATACTGGTACATTGGAAAATTTTTGTTGTAATTAGACGTATCGGTAAAGTTTCCTCAGTATTTCAAGCTCAAAATACAGGAAAAAAGTAAGTATCATATAGGCATAAGCTATGTATATACAAATTTAAATGAATTTTTTTGTTTTGTTTACATTTTTTTTAAGTGTTATTTCCGTGAAATGTTCTTTATTTGTTTTACAGTAAAATATGAATTGTTTTGTACAAATATAAAGTGTAGCTATTGTTTTCTTGGAATAAAATCTACCAACTTCTAACACTATTTTAAATTTTCGTCTACCAACATTCTCTTTTTAAAGGTCCGTGCACCGCCGTAAATGGACAGGTTTTGAGCATAAAGCGAAGGAATTAGCTGAGTGCCAGCAACGACAAATACAGCGATGATGAGACGTTAGAGTATTTAGGTATGTGTGTATATATGTGCGAAGTTAGAGAGTAATGCAAATTCGAAGACTGGTTGTAAATGCATGTGTAGTGAATGTTGATCAATAAGGCGGGGCGTAAACATCCACCCCACTTGCAGCTTGCTTTCAATTGTTACTGTTGAGATGACGATGTTTCTATTGGTAGCTCACATACTCGAGTCACTGCTCTTTTGTATGTTCCTTCAGCAGTTTTGATAAGAACCGCTCGTACCATGCCGTCAATTCCAGTGAAAGTATCAACAACTCTACCTAGTGACCACTTCAGGGGTGGTGTGGAATCTCCCTTAATAAGAACCATGTAGCTGATTTTTAAATATTGCTATATTGTCCACCACGTAGTACGAACCATTAATTCCTTTAAGTATTCTTGCCGCCAGCGATTCCAAAAATTTTGTCGCATTGATTATACAATTTGGTATCTTGGTAACAACCCAGTAGGAGTTTGTTGTAGCGATGGTTCGTTTACCGTGGTGAGACTTCTGCCAATCAAAAAATGAGCAGGAGTAGGCGCACGAAGATGGTCAGGGCTAGCAGACAAGGGTGTAAGCGGGCGGCTGTTTATCATTGTCTCAGCTTGACAACAAACTGTATATAGCTCATCGAATGTAAGCAATGTTGCGCCGATAACCTGATGGAGATAATATTTGGCACATTTCACTGCGCTTTCCCAAAGCCGCCGAAGTGCGGTGCCGTGGCGGTATGAATCTCCACTCTATACCTTCGTCTGTACAAGCTAATTGGACTGTATCATTATGTTTTTGTGATGTAAATTCCGATAACATCTCATTCAACTCTCGGTTTGCTCCGACTAAATTTGTTGCATTATATGAGAAAATTGTGCGGCATTTGCCTCTGCGTGCGAAAAATCTCTTGAGAGAAGATATGAATGCGGCAATACTCAGGTTTGGTACAAACTCCATATGCACGGCCTTTATTGTGAAGCAAATGAACAATGCTATGTATATCTTGATTGGGCCCTTGCTTCTTATTCTTTGAGTTATTGACAAAGGACCGCAAACCCAGCGATTTCAAAGGGATAAGCAGGCTGAATAAGCGGAGGAAGTGCTCCAATGAGTTGCTGTTCTAGCTTGGGTTTGTTGCGATAGCATAAAATGGACTTGTGAACTACCTGTGTAACCATACTTCGAGCGTTGATAATCCAGTACTCGTCACGAAGGATGCTCAAGAGAGTTTGGCATCCAGCATGGTGGTGTTGGCGATGCGTAGGTTCGACGAGGGTGCACACGAATGGATGTGCCTTGGGAAGGAGGATTGGGTGTTTCGTAGACCACGGCAGTGATGGATTAGGAACCCACTCTGATTATTTAATCATACAGAAATGGCGATAACTGATTGAGTGTGGAATTACGATTGACCTCAGATGTATGTAGTGTTTTGTAATCTTCGGCAAATGCTACACTTTGGATATATAGGCACACACTCATTAGAGACCCATCTAGTTCTTTCGCCGTGATTGGCCCCAATTCCACGAAGCGATGACGAAGAAATGAAAATAAAACTTTAACGTAAGATAATATGCGAAGCAGTTTTCCGTACCTATTCACACATTTGTGTTCAGCTATGATAACTTCTTGTGGCGACGATGTTAATGAAACACAAAGAGCCCACTGTTTTGGAACCTCTTGCGAAGCATCAACTGGATTGCGTTGCCAGAACCTCCTTCCCTTGTCAAAAGGGCCTCTACTAGCGTTTCACGCGATACTAAATCTGATGGATTCTCTTCGAATGGGGCATGATGCCATGTAAATTCAGCGGTAATGTGTTGTATTTTTGCAACTCGATTGGCGACGAATGTTGTCCAGAAATGTGGTTCACGTTGCAACCACGACAAGGTGATAGTTGAGTCAGACCAACAGTGTACATTGCCCTTCTGTGCGCTGAATGTTTCCAAAATCAAATGAAGTAGCTTTGAGGGCAACAGAGCAGCACAAAGCTCTAATTTAAGTAGGGTTATCTCCTTCGTTGGTGCAACTCGTGACTTGGCACAGATAAGCGTTGAATGGGTATAATTTTCATTACACGAAACGGCATAGATACATGCCCCATAAGCCTTCCCGCCTGCATATGCAAAGGCATGTAAATTAGTTATACGTACCGTGGCACTTCGATGCGATTGACGAGGGTCACTTGATGGCAAATACTTTCCCATTATGTGTGAATAGAAAGCGGTACACTCTCATCCTATGCTAAACGCAGTTTCCAGAGGCATTGCAACAAGATTTTGCACTTAAGTATTCCTAGCGTGTGGAAGAGGCTTGCTACTTGGGCCAATATAGTGCGTTTGGTTAGCTTCGCTGAATTATGTTGCGATGAACGGTACGAGGAAATGAAGTTTTTTGGTGACCGTTTCAGTCCCAGAGCCTTTATGTAACTCATTTCATCTGCTATGATAATTTCGTCAACTTCAGAGCTTTGTATATCTTCAATAATTTCGTTGCAATTGGACGCGAATTTACGAAGTGGAAACCCAGCCGATGCTAGTAGCGCGGTAACTTCAGTCTTGATTTCTAGCACTTCTCGTATTGTTTTCCCCCCTGTCATGAGGTTGTCGACGTAGAAGTCGCGAAGAGTGACTCGCGATTCAATAGGGTAGGTTTCAAGGTTTTCATGTCCTCTCCTAACGCAGTGGTGGGGAATGTAGGTACCCAGCTTCGAAGGTAACGCGCCCGGATCGGCTGGTACCATTTGTTGTAGCTCAATGTATTCTTGCATGGACGTCTTGTACTATTGCTGAATAATGCGCTTACCTTGAATTATCTTTCCCATGCTGAAAAATCTTCGAAGTGCCGTTTTCAAAAAAAAAAAATAAAAAAATCCAGCAGGATTTTCTCTGAAGGGGACACGTAAAATAAATATGTAGATATATTTTTATATATTTGTTTATTAAAACTATTCTTTTCAAGAATATTTCTTACAATGAAAATTTTTGATAGATAAAATGAAAATCTAAAATCATTTTTTCTATGAATATAAGAAAACATTTCTCATACAAAGTTATTTAAAGTTTATAGTAATAATTAACTTAAAAATTACAATTAAAATTAATCATAATATAACTTCTCCCTCATTTGAATTAAAATACACCTGTATTTTATCAACTTTTAAATATGTTTATAATACAACAATTAATAATAATAAATTTGAAATTCATAAATTTAAAAATTAATTAACCTTTATCTATATCTTTGGTATTAAGAATGCCTTCAAATTTCAATTTCCTTTTTATATTTGAAGGGTGAATGTTATCTAATTTGTAAAATTTATATTTGGGTTCTTGTTTATGTCTAATTGATTTATAATTTTTAATAAATCCTTGTTTCCTACTTTCAACGTAATTTTCTCTTTTTTTATTTATTTTTTCAATATATTTTTTTTTTGTTTTAAATATATTTCCATGTATTGTTATTTTATTACATTTTCCAATTTCAACATTTATTGGCTTTTATTATAGAATGAAAACTATTGTTATAAAATTCAATTGATTTACTTATTTTATCTTTAATATTAATTAATATCTTTAATATTTATTATGTTCAATGGACATCATTCTTATTTTCTCCGAAATCGTATTATGTAACCTCTCTATATCGGCATTACCTGTATGGTTATTTGATGTAACTAAATGTAACTCAATATTTTCATTCATCAAATAATTTTTTTTTTTTTATTTAAATAATTTTTTATATTTATACTTTTGAATTCATTATCACAAATTAATTTCTGAAAATGTCCACGTTGAGATTTATAAAGTCTTAATTTTTCAATTATAGTTTGATTATTCCTATCTTCTAAATAATAAGCTGTTGCAAATTTAGAAAATCTATCAATAAAAGTTAAAAAATTTGATTTAGAATTTGTATAAATATCCATATGTACAATTTGTTTTATATCAGTTGGTGTTTCCGTTAATTTAAATTTGTTCTTAATTGGATTTCGATCGTATTTCGTCCTACTACAAACAGAACAGTTATTAATATATTTATGGACTAAAACTTTCAAATTCGGAATATAAATTAGTCTTTTAAGTCCCTCATAATTTTCAACTACTCCTGTATATCCTGTCTCATTTTTATGATAATTATGTATATATTTGTAAGCATCCTTTTCTGTTTCAATGTCTTTAGCATGATATGAACATCGGAAAAATTTTATATTTTTATTATGTTTGTACATTTCAATAATCTTATTTTTCAAAACATTATATTTACTCTTATCTAATTCACAAAATATTCCAATTTTACCTTTATCAATATTTCTTCGTAATATATTTTCAAAATTATTTTCTAAGTCCAAAGAACTTAGAAAAATCTTTGTTTTATTATGTTTAATTTCTTTTTCTTTTCGTTTATCATCTGTCAATATTATTTGTACTTGAAATCTATTTACTACAGTATCTAATATTTTTATAAAAATGTTACTATTATCTTGTTTAGAATTAATTGTTTCTAAATCGTCATTTACATTATTAAATAATGACTCTCTAGAAATCGATAACACATTGATTTCATTTGTATTTGCATCTATTCTAGTAAGAAAATCAGCTACTTGATTTTCTTTACCTTGAATATAATTAAGTGTTATATTAAATTCACTTAACTTTATTAGCCATCTAAAAAGTCTTGGATTCATAGCTTTGCCTTGATATTTTAAGAAAAGCCATCGTAAAGGTTGATGATCTGATAAAATTTCAAATTTTGTACTATAAAGATATGGTCTAAAATAAGTCGTTTCCCAAACAATTGCTAAAAGTTATTTTTCTGTAACTGAATAATTTTTTTCATGATCATTTAATGTTCTACTGGCATAACATATAGGAAGTTGATCTTGTTGTAAAACAGCACCTATTGCGTTAGCACTTGCATCAGTAATAAGTTGAAAAGGTTTATTAAAATTTGGATACTTAAGTACTGGTTCTTCCGTTAGTAATTTTTTCAACTTTTCAAAAGCATTAATATAATTCGAATCGTTCAAATCTAACTTCATGTCCTTTTTTAAATACTTTATTAGCGGATAAGCTACCTTTAAATAATCTTTAATAAATTTTCGATAATATCCTGTTATACTTAAAAATGATTTAATTTGTTAAACTGATTTCGGCAATTCAAGTTTTAAAATTTGATCTATTCTTGCGGGATTTGGCTTAACTCCTTCTGATGTTAAGACATGTCCTAAATACAATGTTTCTTTTGCAAAGAATTTACATTTATTGATTTGAATTCGAAGATTTGCTTTCTTTAATTTTTGGAAAACCTTTTTTATATCTTTTACATGCTCTAGGAAACTAGTTGAAAAAATAAGTATATCATCTAAATATACAACACAAATTTTATTTATCAAATCCTTCAGAACAAAATTAATAAGCCTTTGAAATGTTGCAGGGGCATTCTTTAAACCGAATGGCATACGGACAAATTCATAATGTCCATATGGAGTACAAAAAGCTGTTTTTAATCGATCTTCTTTTTTAACTAAAATTTGGTGAAACCCTTTTGCTAAATCAATAGTTGTAAAATATTGTGAACGTCCTAATTTGTCTAAAAGATTTTCGATATTTGGAATTGGAAATTTATCATCTATTGTTATATTATTTAAAGCCCTATAATCTATAACAATTCGCCACTGTTGTTCCCCACTATTATCTATTTTTTTAGATACAATCCATAAAGGACTATTGTAAGGAGAATTACTCTCTTTTATTATTCCTTGACTCATCATCCAATCAATTTGTTTGCAAATTTCCTTCTCATGTACTTGTGGATATCTGTATAATTTTGAATTTATAGGTTTATCTACTGTTGTTCGAGTTTCATGTTCAATTAAATTTGTATTAGTTAAAGGTTGTCCTTCTATATAAATTAATTCTTTAAATAATGTCAAAATATTTTTTAAAGCTCTTTGTTCTTCATTATTTAAGTCTTTAAATATACAATCAAGAACTTTTTTATCTACATTACAAACTTCTAATTGGTGAATTTTATTATACAAATATGGACAGGATTGTAAAAAATTTATTATGTTACCATTTATAGTAACCGTCTCATTTTTCATATCTATTATTGCTTTCATTGGTTTTAAAATATTTTGTCCTATTATTGCATCAAATTTTTTTTCTTTAAAATCGGTTAATTTCCACGACATTGTTCCTTTTTCATTAAACTCTTTTGGTAACTCAGTAATAATTTCATATCTAATAATAGTTGAACTATTAATAGAAGAAAAACAAATACTTTTATTAAGCAGAACTCTCTTGTATTCAGGTAATCTTTCTTTATTTAAGAGTGATGTTGTTGAACCTGTATCTATTAATACTCTTAATTTATTATTGTTTATTGTTAATTCTATTATTGTTAATGATTTTCTGAGGCTGTTAGAAAAAAATTTTCATCTGAATGTTTTGGTAATATTTGTTTTGAATGATTAATTTGCAGATGATCTATTTCCATATCGTTATTATTATCATTATTCAAATTAGTATTATTATATCTGTTTCTAAATTGGTTAGCATTTTGATATTTATTAAAATTAGAATTATTATTTGAATTATAATTAGGATAATTATTATTATGCAAATTATAATTGGAATTATTATTTCTAAAATTATTTCTATTATTATAATTTTGTCTATTTCTATTTTCTAAATAATTGGGACGATTTTGTCTTAAATATCCCTGGAATGGTTTATTCGAATTATTTCGTCACTTAAAGTTGCAGTTGGATAATGATTAGAATTATTAAAATTATAATTTGATCTTTTATTAAAGGATGCGGGATTATTTTTAAATGTATAACTCATTTTATTTTCATAATTTCTAATTAAACCCTCGGTTTCAAGAAAGTTAAAGGCATCTCTTAAATTATCAAACTTATTGTTTATAATTATAGATGCTAAGCTTAAATCTATATTATTTAAAAATGTTTTTAATATAATTTTTTCTACGTTCTGAGGACTAAATTCAACCGGTTTTTTCTCGTCAAATTCGTATTTCTCATTAATTTTACACAAAATTCCACACATGTTATTAAAATAATTTTGTATTCCGCAATTTTTAATAGAAAATGCTTCTTGATAAAGAGTATGATAAGACTCTTTAATGCCGAAGTTTTTAATTAACACCTTTTTAGTGGCTTCCCAAATTGGTTTAGGCCCTAAAATCCTAATTGTATTGAGAGCTAAGCCTTGAATTTTATTTAGAATTACTCTATAATAAATATAATCCTTCATTTGCTGTTCCGTATTACATATAGATAGCACTGATTCAACTTCCCTTATAAATGAAGTTAATGCATAATAACCGTCACCTCTGAACTCTTTAATGTGCTGGGCATCCTTGAGGATATCTTGAAAAGTTAATAGTAAAGTCATTTTTATATTTTTGACTATGATTTGATTGTAGATCGATTTCTTTTGCAATGGCTTTTGTTTGATGGGTGTAGTATATTGAATTTCTTCTTTTTTTTGTTTCTCCTAGTCTGCAATGGCTTTTGTTTGATGGGTGTGGTATATTGAATTTCTTTTCTTTTTGGTTCTCCTAATCTGCGTTTAGGTTTTCAAATTATGCTATAAAATTTTCTTTTTGATTGTAGATACAATTTGCTATAAAATGCTCTTTTTGATTGTAGCTATAAAATTTGTAATCTGCTTTTAGGCGTTTTTATATCGCTTGTATCAATCGTTTTTTAAAAAACGGCTTTTATTGACCTTGAGTTTAGGTTGACCCGTAGACTGCGCCAAATAAATATGTAGATATATTTTTATATATTTGTTTACTAAAACTATTCTTTTCAAGAATATTTCTTACAATGAAAATTTTTGATAGATAAAGTGAAAATCTAAAATCATTTTTTCTATGAATATAAGAAAACATTTCTCATACAAAGTTATTTAAAGTTTATAGTAATAATTAACTTAAAAATTACAATTTAAATTAATCATAATATAACTCGTACGATGAAGTTGTTCGTAGCCAAGCAACGTGCCGTATGTTCGCGAAAATATTTCTCATACTCATGCTCAGTTTTTACGTTATCGACAGGTGGCTTGTAACAAACGTCTCTTAAATACCAGAACCTTTCCAGAAGAAATTCATGAGTTCGTTAGTGACGACGACTCGGTATACGCTGTTGAGGAAGAAGTAAGCACCGAGTATAATGAGAGCGAAGAAGACGTAGTGAGGGCTCCAGCCACTACCCAACCCAGTTGCGTCTTTTGCAGAGTGGGTAAGTTTTTCTGCATTTTTATTTGCCCCGCAGACAGAATGTTAAAGAAAATACCGGCAAATCAATGACATCGGGAATATGAAATGTTTTGTCGGCTAAGTTGATGTTTTGAGGTACACCCCATTCAGCAATCTCTATAGGGCATCATGGTTGCAACGAAGAAATCGATTCGAGCTGTGGGTACGTCAAATTGTTGAATTACAGCGTGTTTGGACGCAGTTCGGAGCCTCCGCGACATAGCTGTTCTCGTTGCAGCTCCTTTACGTGTGTGTTGTTGGCATTTGATGCTATTGGTGTCAATTCGGCATTAGCATCAAATGATTGATCATCGTTGGTCTGTGACATTTTGGATGATGAATCTTGTTAATGATGCGAGCCGGGATGATCCGGCTAGGAGGACCTATTAATGAGTTGTAAAGCGTTTTCTGCAACTTTCGACCGTCAAAAAATTTGCGAAGGTTTCTTCAAATAAAGAAAGTTAAACCGAATAATTTCAATTTAAATTTTGCTTTTATTGGAGTTCACTCTTCGATGGTTACACAGTTAATAATCTTAAAAACTAATAGAATAATTAAAAAAAAAAAATTTAAGTTAAACGGTTTAATTGAAAACAATACCTACATGAAGTAATAATTCTAAAAGCTACAAAATAATTAGGTAGGTCCTAGGTACTAGTCACCACACTCCACATCAATCTAGGGTGTTGATCAGACAATTAAATAAAAGCGTTGGGCGCGTGAAACTTCTAAAAATGTGAGGCGTAGCATAATCTCAATAAGGCTCAGTTGGTCTTATATATGACTATCAATAGAAATTTGACGCGTCCAACGCTTTTATTTAATTATCTGATCAACTCCCTAGATTGAATCGTACTGCAAGCAAATAGTTGTAGTAGTAGTAGACGAGTGGTCAAATGATTGACTTTAAAAAATGTGTATGAAACACAGATTGCATCTCTATTTGGAGTAAAAATTAATTAAGATTTTTTACTAGACTTATAAAATGTTTAAAATGCTAAGATTTTTATAAAAAAATTAATAAAATGCTCGAAAAAATGCCTAAATTTTTAGCTTCTTTTTAGCTTTAAAAAAATTTGTTTAGCTTCTTTTTTTTGTCCATTTAGCTTCTTTTCTGAAAGAGTTCTGACAACACTGCTTGGCATATATAGCGTTGTTCCTTTAATAGTAAATATGGTCTAAGTTACTTCGCCGGGTACTGAGAACAAATCGTTGAATTCAACTCTGTATTCACTGAGGCATATATAAAGGAAAATTCCAAAACTTCGTTAGAAATTCTTAAAACGGAATTTATCAACAATTGGTCAAACACAGCAACACCTTTAGGAGTTTTTATCCTACGGATTTAAAGCTAGGTGCATTTCAGCCCATTGCGTTACAGCAATTTTATCGAAACGAAAATAGATTATTAAATAAAATAATTTAAAAAATTTTAAGTCAAACCGTTTTATTGAAAACAATACTTACATGAAATAATAATAATACTAAACGCTAGAAAATAATTAGGTAGGTCCTAGGTACTAGTCATCATACTCCTCATCAATCTAGGGCGTTGATCAGACAATTAAATAAAAGCGTTGGGCGCGTTTAATTTCTAAAAATGTGAGGCGTAGCATAACCTTATTAAAGTTCTGTTGGTCTTATATATAACTATAAATAGAAATTTGACGCGTCCAACGCTTTTACTTAACGCCCTAGATTAATGAGGAGTGTGATGATTAGCACCTAGGGACTACCTAAATATTTTCTAGCTTTTAGTATTATTATTATTTCCTGTAAGTATTGTTTTCATAAAATTTTTTTTTAATTATTTTATTTTCAAGTTTTTAGTCTTTATTTAATTGCCTATTATTTCTCATTATATTTACTTCATTTAGTGACTCATTATTACAAAGAATCTTTCTTGACAATTTGTTACAATCTAAGTCCTCAATACATAATCCTTCCAAAGACTTTACTCGACTCTGCGCTACGTATGCTTGTACCTCCTCGAACTCCAAATATTTTGATGTCAGTTCTACCGGACTGTATGTAATATTTGTTCCAAATATGAGCCACATCGGAGATCATGGGTCGCTTTCTATTCATGTATGTATTATGTGTTCCAAATATAAGGCAAATCGGGCCACAAATACGATTTTTTTGAATATCTCGATCCTTGCGCTACCTAGCGCCGATTTTTTTTCGTAGGTCGCTTTCTATTCTTGTATGTATTATGTGTTCCAAATATGAGCCAATCGGGCCACAAATACGATTTTTGTGAATATCTCGATCCTTGCGCCATCTAGCGACAATTTTTTTTCATAGGTCGCTTTCTATTCATGCATGTATCATATGTTCCAAATATGAACCAAATCGGACCACAAATACGATTTTTTGAAATATTTCGATCCATGCGCTAACTTTCGGAGCTTTTTTTTTCTTATTATTGCATTGTCACCGGGTTCTGAACTGTATTCCAAGTTTCAAGCTTGTAGCTTATCGGGAAGTTACATAAATTTCAATTACAAAATTCGTGCCGCCCAACCAGCCCGTCAAGTCAACCTAAAAAAAACCGTTTAATAAAATAATTAAAAAAAAATTTTTTAGTTAAACGGTTCTATAGAAAACAATATTTACATGAAGTAATAATAATACTAAAGGCTAGAAAATAATTAGGTAGGTCCTAGGTGGTAGTCATCACACTCCACATCAATCTAGGGCGTTGATCTGAAAATTAAACAAAAGCGTTGGGATGTGAAATTTCTAGAAATGTGGAGCGTAGCATAGCTTTAGTAAGGTTCAGTTGGTATTGCATCCCCTTGTATGAGTGCTCGCCTTCGTGGGTACGCCATGTTAAATTTAAGGTTGCCTTCTACTGCATATGATGTACTCGTATGATGTACACGCTGCCTCTTTACGATCTTGGAGGGCGCCGCCTCCAAACACTTGCCATTTTATGTTTACACAAAACTCCGGGGCGGTCTTATCCGCCAAACACCCATTTAAAAACTTTATTTAAATTTTCTTTAAAACAAATTACTTCTTATTTTATTTAGAAATATAAAACCATGTCCTTCGTGTCATTTTGCCTAATTTATAATGGTGGCGGTGAAATATGAAAATGCCGAGGACACTATTGCCGATCGTCATTTTCATATTTCACCCCACATATGTATCTTATTCTTTCTTACTAACAGCCTTACAGTAGCTGAGAATATATATGTAATATGTTTTATTCTTTTTTATGCTATTCACAATGACATATTAACATTGTGAGCAACGATGTTGCCAGATGTGTCTATAGGAAGATGACTTGGGGGAATTTTACCCTTACATCACTCTTTTTTTGGAAAAGAAGAATTGACAAAGTGCTCAGTTTTGTCACATTCTTCATGCCCATAAACTTATAAAAATTGTTGAGAACGAAGGAATGTGTTTATGTTTTATGTTCCTCCCCTTTTGGATTCGTTAGTTCGGAACCATTTTTATTACTAATTGAAAAAGAACTTATACGTAGAATACTCAAAGTGTAGTAACAATTTTGTAGTTTATTGTAAGTAACTTAAATAAAAGCTATAAATATTAATAACATTTCAATTTACTACAATATTTGTTGAATGTTTCTGTGAAAGTATTTATGTTTTATATATTCAACATAAATTTTGGTTAAAGTTTTTATTTTCGTTACATATAAAATAATAATTAATTTTTTATTTCTGTACCTAAATCTGACATTACGGCATTCATTATGCCGTATATTAAAATAAAGCCTTCAAAAATTGCAGATGCAGTGGTTTTTGCTGATTGATCTGGTACAGCTATTGTTACCAAATATTTAGTCATGTCAGCGTGCTTTGCACACAGAGTATATTAACTTTGATTGGATAACGGTTGGTTGTACAGGCATAAAGGAATCGAGATAGATATAGACTTCCATATATCAAAATCATCAGTATCGAAAAAAAATTTGATTGAGCCATGCCCGTCCGTCCGTCTGTCCGTTAACACGATAACTTGAGTAAATTTTGAGGTATCTTGATGAAATTTGGTATGTAGGTTGCTGGGCAATCATCTCAGGACTATAACCACGCCCACTTTTTCGATATCGAAAATTTCGAAAAACCGAAAAAATGCGATAATTCATTGCCAAAGACGGATAAAGCGATGAAACTTGGTAGGTGGGTTGACCTTATGACGCAGAATAGAAAATTAGTAAAATTTTGGACAATGACACCGCCCACTTTTAAAGGAAGGTATTTTAAAAGGTTTGCAAGCTGTAATTTGGCAGTCGTTGAAGATATCGTGATGAAATTTGGCAGGAACGTTACTATTATTACTATATATGTGCTAAATAAAAATTAGCAAAATCGGTTGAAGAACACGCCCACTTTTCAAAAAAAAATTTTTTTTAAGTCAAATTTTAACAAAAAATTGAATATCTTTACTGTATATAAGTAAATTATGTCAACATTCAACTCCAGTAATGATATGGGGCAACAAAATACAAAAATAGAAGAAAATTTCAAAAAGGACGTGGCTCCGCCCTTTTTCTTTTAGTTTTTCTAGAACACTTTTAATGCCATAAGTCGAACAAAAATATACCAATCCTTCTGAAATTTGGTAGGGGCATAGACTCTATGACGCTAACTGTTTACTGTGAAAATGGGCGAAATCGGTTGAAGCCACGCCCACACAGTTCACCGTCTGTCCTTCCGCTCGGCCGTTAACACGATAACTTGAGTAAAAAGTGATATATCTTTACTAAACTTAGTCCACGTACTTATCTGAACTCACTTTATCTTAGTATAAAAAATGGCCGAAATCCGACTATAGCCACGCTCACTTTTTCGATATCGAAAATTACGAAAAATGAAAAAAATGCCATAATTCTATACCAAATACGAAAAAAGGGATGAAACATGGTAATTTGATTGGTTTATTGACACAAAATATACCTTTAGATAAACTTTGTAAAATGGGTGTCACACCTACCATATTAAGTAGAAGAAAATGAAAAAGTTCTGCATAGCGAAATCAAAAGCCCTTGGAATCTTGGCAGGAATACTGTTCGTGGTATTACATATATAAATAAATTAGCGTTACCCGACAGATGATGTTCTTGGTCACCCTGGTCCACATTTTGTTCGATATCTCGAAACCGCTTTCACATATACAACTAAGGGTCACTCCCTTTTAAAACCCACATTAATACCTTTAATTTGATACCCATATCGTACAAACACATTATAGAGTCATCCCTGGTCCACCTTTATGGCTTTATCTCGAAAAGGTGTCCACCTATAGAACTAAGGCCCTCTCTCTTTTAACACCTTTCATTTGATACCTATATCTTACAAACGCATTCTAGACTCACTCCTGGTCCACCTTTATGGCGTTATTTCGAAAAGGCGTCCACCTATAGAACTAAAGCCCTCTCCCTTTTAACACCTTTAATTTGATACCTATATCGTACAAACGCATTCTAGAGTCACCCCTGGTCCACCTTTATGGCGATATCTCGAAAGGGCGTCCACCTATAGAAATAAGGCCCACTCCCTTTTAAAATACTCATTAACACCTTTCATTTGATACCCTTATCGTACAAACACATTCTAGAGTCACCCCTGGTCCACCTTTATGGCGACATCTCGAAAAGGCGTCCACCTATAAAACTAAGGCCCACTCCCTTTTAAAATAATCATTAACGACTTTCATTTGAAACCCATATCGTACAAGCACATTCTAGAGTCACCCCTGGTCCACCTTTATGGCGACATCTCGAAAAGGCGTCCACCTATAGAACTAAGGCCCACTCCCTTTTAAAATACTCATTAACACCTTTCATTTGATACCCATATCTTACAAGCACATTCTAGAGTCACCCCTGGTCCACCTTTATGGCGACATCTCGAAAAGGCGTCCACCTATAGAACTAAGGCCCACTCCCTTTTAAAATACTCATTAACACCTTTCATTTGATTTCCGTATCGTACAAACACATTCTAGAGTCACCCCTGTTCCACCTTTATGGAGATATCTCTTCTTTTTAGCTTTAAAAAAATTTGTTTAGCTTCTTTTTTTTGTCCATTTAGCTTCTTTTCTGAAAGAGTTCTGACAACACTGCTTGGCATATATAGCGTTGTTCCTTTAATAGTAAATATGGTCTAAGTTACTTCGCCGGGTACTGAGAACAAATCGTTGAATTCAACTCTGTATTCACTGAGGCATATATAAAGGAAAATTCCAAAACTTCGTTAGAAATTCTTAAAACGGAATTTATCGACAATTGGTCAAACACAGCAACACCTTTAGGAGTTTTTATCCTACGGATTTAAAGCTAGGTGCATTTCAGCCCATTGCGTTACAGCAATTTTATCGAAACGAAAATAGATTATTAAATAAAATAATTTAAAAAATTTTAAGTCAAACGGTTTTATTGAAAACAATACTTACATGAAATAATAATAATACTAAACGCTAGAAAATAATTAGGTAGGTCCTAGGTACTAGTCATCATACTCCTCATCAATCTAGGGCGTTGATCAGACAATTAAATAAAAGCGTTGGGCGCGTTTAATTTCTAAAAATGTGAGGCGTAGCATAACCTTATTAAAGTTCTGTTGGTCTTATATATATCTATAAATAGAAATTTGACGCGTCCAACGCTTTTACTTAACGCCCTAGATTAATGAGGAGTGTGATGATTAGCACCTAGGGATTACCTAATTATTTCCTAGCTTTTAGTATTATTATTATTTCATGTAAGTATTGTTTTCATAAAATTTTTTTTTAATTATTTTATTTTCAAGTTTTTAGTCTTTATTTAATTGCCTATTATTTCTCATTATATTTACTTCATTTAGTGACTCATTATTACAAAGAATCTTTCTTGACAATTTGTTACAATCTAAGTCCTCAATACATAATCCTTCCAAAGACTTTACTCGACTCTGCGCTACGTATGCTTGTACCTCCTCGAACTCCAAATATTTTGATGTCAGTTCTACCGGACTGTATGTAATATTTGTTCCAAATATGAGCCACATCGGAGATCATGGGTCGCTTTCTATTCATGTATGTATTATGTGTTCCAAATATAAGGCAAATCGGGCCACAAATACGATTTTTTTGAATATCTCGATCCTTGCGCTACCTAGCGCCGATTTTTTTTCGTAGGTCGCTTTCTATTCTTGTATGTATTATGTGTTCCAAATATGAGCCAATCGGGCCACAAATACGATTTTTGTGAATATCTCGATCCTTGCGCCATCTAGCGACAATTTTTTTTCATAGGTCGCTTTCTATTCATGCATGTATCATATGTTCCAAATATGAACCAAATCGGACCACAAATACGATTTTTTGAAATATTTCGATCCATGCGCTAACTTTCGGAGCTTTTTTTTTCTTATTATTGCATTGTCACCGGGTTCTGAACTGTATTCCAAGTTTCAAGCTTGTAGCTTATCGGGAAGTTACATAAATTTCAATTACAAAATTCGTGCCGCCCAACCAGCCCGTCAAGTCAACCTAAAAAAAAACCGTTTAATAAAATAATTTAAAAAAAATTTTTTAGTTAAACGGTTCTATAGAAAACAATATTTACATGAAGTAATAATAATACTAAAGGCTAGAAAATAATTAGGTAGGTCCTAGGTGGTAGTCATCACACTCCACATCAATCTAGGGCGTTGATCTGAAAATTAAACAAAAGCGTTGGGATGTGAAATTTCTAGAAATGTGGAGCGTAGCATAGCTTTAGTAAGGTTCAGTTGGTATTGCATCCCCTTGTATGAGTGCTCGCCTTCGTGGGTACGCCATGTTAAATTTAAGGTTGCCTTCTACTGCATATGATGTACTCGTATGATGTACACGCTGCCTCTTTACGATCTTGGAGGGCGCCGCCTCCAAACACTTGCCATTTTATGTTTACACAAAACTCCGGGGCGGTCTTATCCGCCAAACACCCATTTAAAAACTTTATTTAAATTTTCTTTAAAACAAATTACTTCTTATTTTATTTAGAAATATAAAACCATGTCCTTCGTGTCATTTTGCCTAATTTATAATGGTGGCGGTGAAATATGAAAATGCCGAGGACACTATTGCCGATCGTCATTTTCATATTTCACCCCACATATGTATCTTATTCTTTCTTACTAACAGCCTTACAGTAGCTGAGAATATATATGTAATATGTTTTATTCTTTTTTATGCTATTCACAATGACATATTAACATTGTGAGCAACGATGTTGCCAGATGTGTCTATAGGAAGATGACTTGGGGGAATTTTACCCTTACATCACTCTTTTTTTGGAAAAGAAGAATTGACAAAGTGATCAGTTTTGTCACATTCTTCATGCCCATAAACTTATAAAAATTGTTGAGAACGAAGGAATGTGTTTATGTTTTATGTTCCTCCCCTTTTGGATTCGTTAGTTCGGAACCATTTTTATTACTAATTGAAAAAGAACTTATACGTAGAATACTCAAAGTGTAGTAACAATTTTGTAGTTTATTGTAAGTAACTTAAATAAAAGCTATAAATATTAATAACATTTCAAATTACTACAATATTTGTTGAATGTTTCTGTGAAAGTATTTATGTTTTATATATTCAACATAAATTTTGGTTAAAGTTTTTATTTTCGTTACATATAAAATAATAATTAATTTTTTATTTCTGTACCTAAATCTGACATTACGGCATTCATTATGCCGTATATTAAAATAAAGCCTTCAAAAATTGCAGATGCAGTGGTTTTTGCTGATTGATCTGGTACAGCTATTGTTACCAAATATTTAGTCATGTCAGCGTGCTTTGCACACAGAGTATATTAACTTTGATTGGATAACGGTTGGTTGTACAGGCATAAAGGAATCGAGATAGATATAGACTTCCATATATCAAAATCATCAGTATCGAAAAAAAATTTGATTGAGCCATGCCCGTCCGTCCGTCTGTCCGTTAACACGATAACTTGAGTAAATTTTGAGGTATCTTGATGAAATTTGGTATGTAGGTTGCTGGGCAATCATCTCAGGACTATAACCACGCCCACTTTTTCGATATCGAAAATTTCGAAAAACCGAAAAAATGCGATAATTCATTGCCAAAGACGGATAAAGCGATGAAACTTGGTAGGTGGGTTGACCTTATGACGCAGAATAGAAAATTAGTAAAATTTTGGACAATGACACCGCCCACTTTTAAAGGAAGGTATTTTAAAAGGTTTGCAAGCTGTAATTTGGCAGTCGTTGAAGATATCGTGATGAAATTTGGCAGGAACGTTACTATTATTACTATATATGTGCTAAATAAAAATTAGCAAAATCGGTTGAAGAACACGCCCACTTTTCAAAAAAAAATTTTTTTTAAGTCAAATTTTAACAAAAAATTGAATATCCTTACTGTATATAAGTAAATTATGTCAACATTCAACTCCAGTAATGATATGGGGCAACAAAATACAAAAATAGAAGAAAATTTCAAAAAGGACGTGGCTCCGCCCTTTTTCTTTTAGTTTTTCTAGAACACTTTTAATGCCATAAGTCGAACAAAAATATACCAATCCTTCTGAAATTTGGTAGGGGCATAGACTCTATGACGCTAACTGTTTACTGTGAAAATGGGCGAAATCGGTTGAAGCCACGCCCACACAGTTCACCGTCTGTCCTTCCGCTCGGCCGTTAACACGATAACTTGAGTAAAAAGTGATATATCTTTACTAAACTTAGTCCACGTACTTATCTGAACTCACTTTATCTTAGTATAAAAAATGGCCGAAATCCGACTATAGCCACGCTCACTTTTTCGATATCGAAAATTACGAAAAATGAAAAAAATGCCATAATTCTATACCAAATACGAAAAAAGGGATGAAACATGGTAATTTGATTGGTTTATTGACACAAAATATACCTTTAGATAAACTTTGTAAAATGGGTGTCACACCTACCATATTAAGTAGAAGAAAATGAAAAAGTTCTGCATAGCGAAATCAAAAGCCCTTGGAATCTTGGCAGGAATACTGTTCGTGGTATTACATATATAAATAAATTAGCGTTACCCGACAGATGATGTTCTTGGTCACCCTGGTCCACATTTTGTTCGATATCTCGAAACCGCTTTCACATATACAACTAAGGGTCACTCCCTTTTAAAACCCACATTAATACCTTTAATTTGATACCCATATCGTACAAACACATTATAGAGTCATCCCTGGTCCACCTTTATGGCTTTATCTCGAAAAGGTGTCCACCTATAGAACTAAGGCCCTCTCTCTTTTAACACCTTTCATTTGATACCTATATCTTACAAACACATTCTAGACTCACTCCTGGTCCACCTTTATGGCGTTATTTCGAAAAGGCGTCCACCTATAGAACTAAAGCCCTCTCCCTTTTAACACCTTTAATTTGATACCTATATCGTACAAACGCATTCTAGAGTCACCCCTGGTCCACCTTTATGGCGATATCTCGAAAGGGCGTCCACCTATAGAAATAAGGCCCACTCCCTTTTAAAATACTCATTAACACCTTTCATTTGATACCCTTATCGTACAAACACATTCTAGAGTCACCCCTGGTCCACCTTTATGGCGACATCTCGAAAAGGCGTCCACCTATAAAACTAAGGCCCACTCCCTTTTAAAATAATCATTAACGACTTTCATTTGAAACCCATATCGTACAAGCACATTCTAGAGTCACCCCTGGTCCACCTTTATGGCGACATCTCGAAAAGGCGTCCACCTATAGAACTAAGGCCCACTCCCTTTTAAAATACTCATTAACACCTTTCATTTGATACCCATATCTTACAAGCACATTCTAGAGTCACCCCTGGTCCACCTTTATGGCGACATCTCGAAAAGGCGTCCACCTATAGAACTAAGGCCCACTCCCTTTTAAAATACTCATTAACACCTTTCATTTGATTTCCGTATCGTACAAACACATTCTAGAGTCACCCCTGTTCCACCTTTATGGAGATATCTCGAAAAGGCGTTCACCTATAGAACTAAGGCTCAATCTCTTTTAAAATACTCATTAACACCTTTCATTTGATTCCCATATCGTACAAACACATTCTAGAGTCACCCCTGGTCCACCTTTATGGCGATATCTCGAAAAGGCGTCCACCAATAAAACTAAGGCCAACTCTCTTTTATAATACCTTCCATTTGATAACCATGTCATACAAACACATTCCAGGGTTACCCTAGGTTCATTTTCCTACATGGTGATTTTCCCTTATTTTGTCTCCAAAGCTCTCTGCTGAGTATTTAATGTTCAGTTATACCCGAACTTAGCCTTCCTTACTTGTTTTTCGTTTGCTGGCTTCTGATTCAAGCCTCGAAAATAATTTCTCTAATGTAATTATTTCGTTATCAAGCTCAAAACTAAGTAACTCGAGTTTTTTATGTTTTATATGCGCAAAAATTCTTAAATTTGTTGTTTTTATATCTTTATCGTAAAAAATTTTTTTTGAAAAATTAAATGAAAATTTGTCGTAAACCTTTAAAGTATGTTGGTTTTCTGTATTTATGTAATTTTTCCTACGTAAATTTTTGTCGTTTTTCTGCTTTGTCATTGCCATTGTGTTTAGTGCCAAGATTTGTTTGTTAGTTTCCTAATTTCGTCGATTGTAATACGTGATAATGCATCGGCACCAACGTTTGATTTACCCTAAATATGTACAATTGTGTGAAATTATATTCAGCTAGTTCTAGCCTTATTCTTGAAAGTTTTGAAGATGGGTATTTCATATTGAAAAGGTATACTAGAGGTCTATGATCTGACTTTACAGTAAAATGTGTGCCATAATCATATTGTCGAAATTGCTTTATTGCGAAGTAAATAGCTAAGAGTTCCAATCCTATAATTAGTTTTTTCTGCTCTGCTGTATTAAATGCTTTAGAAGCGAAAAAAATTGGTAAACCACTATCTTGCTGTTCTTGACTCAAAATAGCGCCACATCCAGTTGTGGAAGCATCAACGGTAATAATGAATTGTTTAGTAAAATCTGGGTATTGTAGTAATTTTGGTGTAAGTAATGCTGCTTTCAAAGATAGGAATGCTCTTTCGCACTCAACATCCCAAACGAATTCAACTTTTTTTCTGCTTAATCGATTTAGAGGCACTGCGAGAGACGCAGAATTTGGAATAAACCTTCTGTAATAGTTTGCAAAGGCGACGAATCATCGTATGGCGTCTTTATCAGTCGGTTTTGTATACTTTTTAATTGCGTTTATTTTGGAGTCGTCTGGCAACAAACCTTTGGCTGAACGTTTGTGACCTAAAAATGTAACTTCTGGTCGTAAAAAATTGCATTTATTTGGGTTAAGTTTGAGATTGAAAGACCTATAAGTATTGAAATCTTTTGAAAGATTATTAATATGGTGTGCTTCACTACAACCTATGACGATAATAATATCGTCGACGTACAAAAATGCGACATTGGTTGGTATACCCGAAAAAGCTATTGTCATCATTCGTGAGAATGAATTTGGTGCTATATTTAAGCCGAATGGAAGAACTTTCCATCTAAATGCACCTCGGTCAGTGCTGAAAGAAGTAATGTCACGTGAGTCAGGATGCAAGGGGATTTGATGGAATCCCGAAAAAAGATCTAATGTCGAAAAATACTTTGCCCTACCGAGATTGTCTAAAATATCGTCAACTCTATCTAGTGGAAATTTAACAGCAATGAGTTTTTTGTTTACTGCGCGAAAACCTACGTACATATGATAAGCTTTTTGACCATTAGTATCCCTCTTTGGGACTACAATCAAAGGACTATTGTAATTGGAGTAACTGGGTTCAATCAAATCGTTGTCTAACAGTTGATTTAATTGGCGCGTTGAGAGTATGGCAATCGATAGTTTTTAACATATATTGGCTCGTTCTCTATCAATCTTAATTTTTGCTCGTAGAAGTTGTTTAAAGTCATTTTGTACGTGTCAAGAGCGAAAATGTCGGCCTAATCTATGCAAAGGTCAATTAATTTACTTTGAGCATGTTGAGGTATTTGATTTTTTAAAATTGAAATAAGTTTTTTCGTAAGTTTGTCTTCTGTTTCTGTCTTGTTAATAGTATAAACATTGTAATTTGAAAGGTTTTCTCTCCGAATACTGTTTCTTTAATTTTTAATTTACATCATCCCTTGTGTTTATGACTTCAATTATTGGGTTACTGGGATTAACAATGCACATAGCTGTGAAAACACCCTTTTAAATTTCTTGCGAGTCCACGAAAAGTGACTCGGGTGAATCTCCTAAATCAAAACGTCTGAAAATTTCACATCTTGGAGGAATAATACAACTGTCGCTTTCTGTTCCGTGTAGGATTGGTACCGCGACTTTTTCATTACCTACCCAAAAGAAAATACTATTTCTTTCATAATTAATAATGCATTTGTTAATTTTCAGAAAATCTTTACCCAATATGCCGTCGGATGGAATATTAAAGTCTTCATTTACAACATGTAAAGTATGTTTAAGAGAAAAGTTTGAAAAATTTAAATGTACGGTAATTTTACCTAAAGTCGAAACTGAATTGGAAGTGACACCGGTAGTGTTAATAATGTCGTTTGTATTTAAGGAAATATTACTGTCTATACATGATATATTTATTAACCCGCCTATGGTGACCTACTGGTCTGTGAGACCGGTTGTGTAAAAAAAATCGTATAACTTTCTTCTCCATTATTCTTTTTTGCTGCGGTTTCGAGTAGCTGTCGCATTGCACGTCCCCCACCATCAGTTCACGACAAAACTGATCATTGAGCACAATTTCTGTATTTTTTTTACTAACCTGGTGTGTGAGACCGTGAGTCACCGTATATGTAAGAAAATAATCAAAGATTAATTTTATATTATTTAAAATTCTTATTATTATATACCAATTTTTGTTCATTTTATAGAAGTCCCAATCATCGAAAGACTATTTTTTATTTTTTAATATTAAAAATGGAATAAAACATTGTTATTTTTATTTTAAGTTTCGAAAAATCTTCAGTTGAAAACCCCGGTGCATGAGACCGGCGCACAGTGTTTCGTGTAGAACAAGCCAGCTGTACAAAATTATTTTATGAGATTTTCAATTTCATATGCAGTCATTTATTACAACTACGTCATTTTTTTCAGCCATATGTTCTTTTTTTTATTTTTTTCCAAAATTTTACTTCATATGCATACATTTGCTTATTTCATATACAGTAACTCATGTGAATAAGTGACATAGATCCAAAAAAATTTAAAGGACTTAAGAATATTCCTTTATTGTACTTAAATTGAATAGACTACAAATCTCAATACTCTTAAAAATTCTAAAAATTCGGAAAAAAAATTAAAATTTTTTATGAAAATACCAAGTTTCTCTGAAAACCGCCTTACAAACAGGCATAACTTCAACACATAACTACATACGAATTATCCCAGTAGAAAATATTTCGAGCGCTCCCTTGATTAACAGGAAAAGAGCGATCTTTCTAAGCAACAGGGGATCAGCTATAGAGCAGCACATTAGCGTGTGATCTCCTATCATTTTTCTGGGAGCAGAATGCGATCATTGTTTTTTTAACCGTTATATGTGTTCCCTTTCTGTTTTTTTGGAGCAAAGTGGGATATTTGCGTCAAACATAATACATCCATCGAAAATAACTGTATTTAAAATAACTGTTGTTTTCTCAAAATAAAAGAATTTGTCATTCTTAAATAGTCAGTGAAAGTGTTACGTGGTCTAATTTAAACGTTTCTAAAAAGGTAAACGAGTGAAATATAAAAATAAGAAATTACAATGACCACAAAATTTGTTTGTAAGAGACATATAAGATGCTTAGTTAAAAGAAAACTAGAAAACTTAAGTGAAGAAACTGCTAAAAAACAAAAACCTGATACTAACAGTAGTGGAAATAATATAGAATTTGAAATAAATGAAATATATTGCGAAAAAAATAATTATCTGTGTGAAAGAAGTGATAGTGGTGAAGATTGTGTCTATAATGAATCTGAATTGGGTTTTAAAGACATAGAACCTGGTTTACATTCTGATTTAGCCGTTTGGGCGATTAAACATCGTATATCTAGATCAGCTACAGATGATTTCTTGAAGATTTAAAAAAAAAGAAATTCCGATATGCCTTCATGCAAAGCAACATTGCTAAAACCATTTCAGCCCTTTTCGTCGAACGCTTTATTTTAAGCGTGAATTGGACGGGGGGCCAAAGTAAAATCGCAGTTAGGGACTACAAGATATTTATTTAGCTATCATTTATTTGGTAAGTTTTTGAGTATATTTGAATTTCTTCTTATGACTTTTATTTTGCATTGCAGAAGCCTTCAAAGACAAGTATCAAAACTATTCGGAGTTTGAGGATAAAGTTAAGGATGCCTTTAGAGAAGCAAAACTGAAATTTTACCGGAAAACTTATAAATTGAAAGCTGCAAATTAAATATTTACTAATTGAAAACTTAAAGTAAATAAAAAAAAGACTCAATTTCCTTTTTTTATTATTTTTAGGGAACTATTTTTTTGTCTCGCTCTAGTTTTGTACATTTTGATGCTATGGGGAGCACTCCTTTTTTATTGTTTTTGATCATTTGGAGAGCGCTCTGATTTTGTTTTCTTATTATCATTTGGAGAGCGCTCTGATTTTGTTTTCTTATTATCATTTGGAGAGCACTCCTTTTTTGTATATATGGATCATTTAGAGAGCGCTCTAGTTCCACGTTTCTCAACCGTTTACAGAGCGCTCGCCCTCCTAGGACATGCAATGTTAAAAGGGAGCATGTTTTGTTTGACGTCTTGGACAGTGCGGGAGCACTCCCACGCTCCCTATTTAGCGATCCATAATCGCTCATAGTATGATCCCCTTTTCTACTGGGATGTGATGTGTGGAAGATAATATATGCGAAAGAAGGCAATTGGGAAAAACTTTACAACAACTAAGGCATGAAGTAGCTGAATGCGTTTATAACCATTTCAACTATCGTAGGAGTGCGGGTTCGACTCCCACTCCCGCGAGAAAAGGCTTTGAAGAGATTTACAAGGTATAATCGAAACAGCTGTCGCCTTGTCCGTCCTGATGTCACGTTGTTTAAATTTTTCCCAAATTAATAAATAAATTCGTCGAATGTTCCAAAATTTCTTAAATATAATTTAATTTTTGTTATAGATCGTGACAAATTTTCTTATGGGAAATTAGTTAAAATATGAAAATTCGTCGAATTTTTCAAATATTTTTTAAATATAATTTAGTTTTTGTTATAGATCCTGACACATTTTCTTATGGGAAATTAGTTAAAATAAATTTGCGAAAGCGAAAATTGTAAGAATTGTCCAAAAAGTGGTGTCTACTTATTTATGTGAGTGACTGTACATATGTACATACATATTTTGTATTTATTTGAGTATTTATCCTGGCACTACAATTTTTACAAAATTATTTTATAGTACCAGTCAGGAATGTAAAAGTGAATTACAATAAAAATAATAACAATGTAAATAATTAAATTAATTATGTGAAAATTACTTATTACAAAAACTTAAATGTAAAGTATCATACAAAGTAGAAAGGACAATAGATTTAAATTAAATAAAACCTGATCCAACAAAAAGTTGTAGGGTAGGTTATCTTTTATAATTATGTTATTATTCGCTATCATCACTTTCATTCTATGAGTCACTTGTGGAATAGTCATGAGTATCAGCAACACTACTGTGAAAGCTTGAAACAACTGGGGTATTTATTGACTCCTACATTATCGGGGAACAGTAAATTTAAGACTTCTGAAGTCAGACTTTTAAATTTTTTCTTAGGTATCTCCCTAAAACTGTTAACTAAAGGATCCGATGTTATAAGCAACATATTCATAAGATCTCTATTCGTGGCTTCACGCGACTGCTTTTGTGTGTTATCATCCCTGAATCGTCTCAAATCTTTGTTACGGGCTTCCTGTGCTTCCTCAGAAAGTTGACTCAATAGGTAAAATTGCTGATTTTATAATATCAGTACTATGCACTAAGATTTTATGAACTGTAACAGGCATATTAAACCATGGATAGAGATCTATGTATAGTTTTTTAGTCTCGACCCCATATTTTTCAAATCTTTGGATATTTATATTGTACCCAGATGCTAATGCGCGAAGGAGAGTATCGAATCTTTTGATGAGCGTTACATCCAATCCCTTAATCTCAGCACTAGCGTCAGAATTTTCGAAAAACCTACGAGCAGTGTTGCCGTCATTGGTATTGCCGAAACCTGGTTTTGGTTTATCTACTATCAATCCAAGTACACTTTTAAAATTATTCTGGATTTCGTTGGAACGTAGCTTTACACTCTCTTTATCTGCCTCATTCCTAAGCTGCCATTTTTTTACTTCGAGGCGATAACTTATGTGATGCAAGCATTCAAAACATCTTATCCATGCATGGAGAGTAGACAAACCAAAACCAAGATTATCTCGGTTAGGCGTAAAGTCCCTGTTGTGTATTCATGTAGGGTTAAGTAATTATAAAATCTCGGTAACTCTGTTACCCAACTTTATTATCGATAAATCTATATCATATCTTGTAGGCCAATTATATAATTCTTACAATAAAGACTTACAGAACATAACAGTGGTGTCAGAAGTGGCCACTATGAGCTTCGACAACCAGCAACTAACCACAATCGTGGAGCGGTGGAACAAGCTTCCCAACAGGCTGGATCAGCTGCTGCAACAAATTCTTCATCTCCACGAGTACCGCCATTTGCAATGACTGGCTTCAAAAGCGGCGAAGGGGCAACAGTACACGAGTATTTCACTCTTTTTGAGTCGGCACTGCAATTAAGTAAAATTCCAACGACGGAGTACCCAAACTATGCCCGAGTACACATGGACACGGAAATGAATACAGCACTTCGCATTTTAATAAGTCCAAAGCAATCTGAAGAATTACAATACAACGAAATTAAAGAGGTGCTAATTAAACATTTCGACGGCAAAAGAAATATATACGCTGAAAGCTTCAAATTCCGCAAATTAAAGCAGGAAGCAGGAGACTCGATATCCACGTACACACTACGATTGAAGCAAGCAGCAACCTTTTGCCATTATGGCGCGTTCCTAGACAGAATGCTTACATAGCAAATGCTTTTCGGTATGGAGTCACGCAGTATCTGTGACGAAATTATCACAAAACAACCGAAAAATTTCTCAGAGGCGTATGACATTGCATATTCAAAAGAACTGACCCAACGAGCCACGAGTGGGACTGACGTCTATTAAAAACAATCCTAACAAGAATACAAACTCGTCACTAACCGGGACTTGCTTTGGATGTGGAGATCAACACTTACGCAAAGAATGCAAATTCAAAAATGCCAAATGTTTTACGTGCGGGAAAACGGGCCACATAAGCAAAGTATGCCGGTCGAGTGGTAAACAGATATATGAACTCGAAGAGACAAATGAATGTGCTTCAGTACAAATTTAAGTCAAGAGGGTAGCGTCAATGCTATGAATACTTTCTACTAGAAAAATGATTACAATGCTAATTGACGGAAAGCAAATACAGTTGGAGTTAAATACGGGTGCTCGATGCAGCATACTAAACACGAAATTATTCCGCAAGTTGAAGCTGACAGCAAGGTTGAAGTCAACGGACCGCCAGTTTTCAAGTTACAAGGGACATAAAGTTAATTGCATTGGACGTGCAGTTGTCAACGTAACATACGGGAAAACCACACGCAAACTAAATATATATGTTGTTGAGGGTAATTTCGAGATGTTTTGGATTTCACATTTCATACATGAAATCAATTTCACTGAAATCTTCGCATCAAATACAACAACAAACCCTACAGACACACCATTTCAAAAAAATAGTTCAATAAAAACAGTTTCAGTACAAACAACCAATCTCGCTGGAAATGAGAGACTACGCTTGCAACAGATTTTGAGACATTGGGAGGCCGCCTTTGGTTTGGTAGCAGGAACTTTTAAGGGCCCTGCAGCAAAGGTGCACCTTAAACCAGATGCTAAACCCGTATTTGCACGAGCGAGAGAAGTTCCATTCGCGTTACGAGATGCATATGCTAAGGAAATTGACGCAAAAATCGCTGCAGGTTTCTACGAACGGGTCGAGTATTCTGAGTGGGCATCTACTACACATGTAGTTACAAAGAAAAATGGTCGAATACGTATAATTGGGAATTAAAAGTCAACTGTCAATCCGCAGATGATAATTAATGAGTATCCAATTCCCAAAGCAGAAGACATATTTAACCAAATGAAAGGCGCCACAGTATTTGCTCATTTGGATGTGACCGACGCATACTCACACCTACGAATTGATCAAGAGTTTGCCCATGTACTAACACTGAACACTACAACGCACGGGCTCATTCGTCCAACACGTGCAGTTTATGGTGCTGCTAACATACCTGCAATTTGGCAGCGCACGATGGAAATGACATTACAAGATATACCAAACGTTAGAAATTTTTTCGACGATACCATCATATACGCCAAAAATATCAATGAACTACTAACAACGTTGGATCGGACGTTAGAGAAACTCACAAAACTCAGATTCAAATTAAATAAATCCCAATGTGTATTTGCTGCAACTGAAATCGAGTTCTTAGGGCACAGGATCGATGCCCAAGGCATACACAAATCAACCAAGCGTATCGACGCTATGCTACATGCACCGAGACCCACAACAATCGAGCAACTATCACTATTCCTAGGTAAGGCAACATACTATTCTAATTTTATACCTAATTTGGCAACACTAGAAAGACCATTATGTGATATAATCAAAAAAAGGGAAGCTTTACTGGTCACGGGCCGCCTAATCGGCGTATAAGAGCATAAAGCATATTTTGGTATCACCACAAGTGCTAATGCCGTATGACCCAGCACTCCCACTAGTATTAGCAACGGATGCGAGTAAAACAGGCTTGGGTGCTGTGTTGTCGCACCGCGTAGACAACAACACGGAACGACCAATTGCATACGCGAGTCGTACCGTGAGTCAAACAGAACAACGCTACTCCCAGATAACAGACAATAAACCGCTGGCTCAGATATTACATCCAACGAAATCCCTGCCGGTATTATGTATATCCCGAATGGCAAACAACGCTGATTTCCTGAGCAACTTTAACTTCGTTGTCTCTATAAAAAAATCTAAGGAAAATGGTAACGCAGATTACCTCTCCCGCTTACCGGGTTCAACAAATAAGCTAAAGCAACACAGCACGGTATGTGGTGATGAATTCGATAATTTTATGATACGGCAGATTAGCCAACTACAAGTTACAGCTCCATTTATCGCCCAAGAAACCCGTAGGGATCAAAGTTTGGGAAAAATACTTCAAATACTAGAAAAAGGTCAATGCCTCACCAGAGCGGGGTACAAAGCCCCAGAATGCGAGTACCAAGTATCATTTGGCTATCTTACATTCGAGCATCGGGTCGTTATTCCTATGAAACTTCGAAAGTTATTACTTCAAGTATTACAAAAGGCACACCTGGGTGTTGTTAAAATGAAAAGCATCGCACGTTCTTTTATACACTGGCCAAGTATCGATAAAGACATCGAGAATTTGGCTAAATCATGCGAATATTGTGCAAAAAATGCGAATAAACCACCGAAGATCACCAACCATCATTGGGAGTACCCAAAAGGCCCATGGGAACGAATTCACATCGACTACGCAGGACCTGTCGAAGGTGTGATGCTGCTCATTATCACCGAATCTTACTCCAAGTGGCTCGAAGTCAAGACTACCAAAATAATGACCTCAACCGCTACAATTGCTCTGCTGGATGTCGTATTTGCTACATATGGGGTCCCGGAAGTACTAGTTTTTGACAACGGAACGAATTTCAAGTCTGTGGAGTTTAAAGAATTCTTAAGCCAAGTAGGCGTCAAATACAATAAAACTACGGCCCCTTATCCCCAGCCACAAACGGTCAAGCGGAACGCAATGTGCAAACAGTGAAAAATGCCTTAAAAGCGATTAGGACCACAACGAGAACTTTAAAACAAAATATAAATGAGTTCTTACGACAATACAAAAATGCTCCACACAGTACAACAGGCGAATCCCCAGCAAAACTGTTCTTAGGGCGACGACTACGCACGCGCCTAGCTTTGATTCGACCCGAAAACGTAAACGAGCGATTGTCGGCAAAACAGTTCATCCAACGAGAAGACGGGTGTCGCGAATTCGCAACTGGCGATTCGGTGTATTTCCTTTCGGGAAATCCACAGCAGAACAAGTGGCTGCGCGGTAGGGTAATAAGGCGTATGGGTGATCTGCACTACGAGATCTTATTCAACATCAAGTACTACAAGAGGCATGTAAACCAAATACGGGCTGCCGGCGCACCAAGCACCCAACAACCAAGTTACAGAGAGGACGAAGGGAACTACATGCAAAGCACCAACAGCGAAGGAAACTACATGCAAGGCAACAACGGCTACACGAGAGGGGAAATTAGTGAAAGAATGGAGCCAAGCCACACTCCGGGGAGCGAAGATAGTAAACCACATATAGCTATTCCGAGCATAGAGTGTAGGAACACAGAAAATGATGTCCGATGTACTGATGACCCAGTAATCCACTAGAGGTAGAAGCCGAACAAACACCACGGCGATCAAGGAGAGTACGTAAGCCGAAGGTTATATTGTCACCAACAACTTAGAAGGGGGAAAAATGTTATGTATTCATGTAGGGTTAAGTAATTATAACATCTCGGTAACTCTGTTACCCAACTTTATTATCGATAAATCTATATCATATCTTGTAGTCACATTATATAATTCTTACAATAATGACTTATAGAACATAACAGTCCCGTAACTTATTATTCATATCTTTTGGAGTGGCACCACAAATATAACACTTTTGTGCGGAAGAAGTTTCAGTCAAAGCATTGCAAACTTTTTCGTCAATCATTGTTAGAAGCATATTGTGATTTACGGAAACTTCGTATTATCCGAGAGTGTACTTTGTTGGCAACAACGCATTTATCTCCTCTAAAACTTTGTTCGTTTCAAAAACAATAAAATGTTTGTTTCTTTAGAAAAAATAAATTTAATTGGACGACAATACATGGTAGAAGAAGGTCGAGGATTCTGCCAAACAATGTTACCTTTTTCATCCTGTAATTGGAGAGGAACGAAAGAAAATATAAACAAAAATTTTATCAGTGTCAGAACTGCATGTAAACTTTTGCTTATATGTGCTATGGCCAGAGCTTCCATCGCAACCCCACTTGCTGATTAAAGTATACGTCAAGTTTGTAGGTAATAAACTAACAAAAACTTCTTGACTTGCTAAAACTAAACGGTCAACAGTTTTATCTAATACGGACTGGACTTTAATTTCCGCACGTGTTTCACCCACATCAATTTCATTTGGACAGAATTCTGCCTTAGCTTTTCTTAGACTATAAAATGATGGATAAACCTTATGGCCTGCCTTGATGCTCCACTTCCGAGTCGTGTTGTACCCATGAGTCATCGACTTGCTATCTACGTAGTATGCTAAAGCTTCTACATTGCTCAAGCACCTTGCATCTGGCTCACATGTCATCTTTTTTCCGGATATTTGAGTGGTTTCCTGTGATTTTTTTTATAATGTTAGCAACATTTCTGTTGCTGGACATACGCGTTGATACTTCTGCCGCATAAAGTAACTCACCAGGACTTCTAGATTGCAAGAGGTCATCTACTCGACACCGTTTAGTTTTTTCACTGCAGCTAACAAAGTCCTTCTTTCGTCTTCCGGGGCCGGGTTACCTGAAGAAGTGGTTGGTTGGTCTGATGGAAACTTTGAATCGACCGTTATTGTAAATCTGAAGTCTGGACCCGAAAGCCACTCCGAGTTTTTATTCAATAATCGCTCCTTGTGTCTTCCAGAAGTGTTCCACTTTTGATCCAACTTCGACGAATATGCCGATATTTGTAAGCTTAAAATTTTATCGAATACTCGGCTGCTTCGCTTAAACCGTACTTAAGTACAACAAAACTCAATAATTCTGTATATCTGGCTTCCTTCGAATGTTGAACCCAAATGTCAAAAAACTCCGTTCTTGGTACGGTTATAACTAAATTGCTTTGTGTTGTTGATTTTCCGACAGGGTGAATAGTTGATGATTGTTTTGCTGCCATCTTAAATGTCGTTGATCGTTCTGATTTGTTATCAGTTGTGCAGTCTTTATATTAAATTCATTATATTACATTACCAAATGGGGTTGTTTTGTGTAGCGTTCCTGTGTGGTTATACCTGCATTAGGATTGCTTTGTATGTACCTGTTTTTATGCCTTGGTGACTGGTGCGGAAGGTTGTGGCAGGTTGAAGTCAGTGATCTTGACCTTTTTGCTTTTGGTGTGCTCTTGTTGACCTTGCGCGTTTTTTTTTTGTGTGATTTATGGCTACGTGTTTGTTCCCCGTACCCGGGAATTGGTTTGCCGTTTGTAGATCAGCTTTAAAGGTTCAAATATCTCGTCGGAGCTGGTACGTACATACATCCTATTTTATATGTAGAGATAACTAAGTCTACAAAAAAAAAATTTAAAATAGATGTGCAAAGAATTCGCAATGGTTTTTTGTTTCGACTATTAGAGAATACTTGCGACTATAACGTACGTAAAATTTAACCCGGATGTCCGCGGATGTATGTAACTTTTTTGTCCCTAAATTTAAAAATATAGAGAAAAAATACCTTTTCTTCTTAATACCGGAATGTTAAATATATTGAAAATACTCTAATTGCGAAACAATTACTAGTAAAAAATTTTACTTACCTTCGAGCTTAGAATCCATCAAAAAAGTTATATAAGAATGTTCACTTAAAAGAAATATGAAGCTTAATATTCAACAAGAATTTTGCAAATTAATCAATACATTTTACGGCCACTCCTGCCTTCTTACTTCAATTACTCAATATATATGAACAAAAATATCAAAAAAAAAGCAAAAATCCCGTTATCTTGTTTGTTTTCTTTCATTTCTCATTACACTTTTCTTGGAATAATAACTTTGTTTTTGTCGAGCTAGCTTGTTCTACACGAAACACTGTGCGGCGTCACCATTAATCAAAGTCATATTTGTGTCACCATTGGCGGGTTAAAGAAATGTCTGCTTGAGTGTCTACTAGGAAAGAACAAAATTTTTGTGACCCCTTAAGTTGTAATTTTATGAAATCTGAGTAATTTAGATTTAAACAATAGATGCATATTGGTGAGGGAAATTCGCTTACTCGCTTAGTTCGTCCTCCCCCATTGTTCGCTCCTGAGGGGCACTCGCGTTTAAAGAGCGGACGTTTGAATTTCTGCCTCTACCGTTTGACGATCTTGAATTGTTACCTCTATTGTTACTATTATTTTTATTTGAATTTGAGTTTGAACGTGTACCTATTGCTATTGTTACTATTTTCGTATCTATTTCTGTTATCATATCGATATCGCTGACTATTGTTACCGTTACTGTTGCTATTGTATGAAAATGAACTATTATTTCTATAACCAGTATAGCTGCGATTTGGGTAAAAGCCACGATAATGCCATCTGAATTTCTGAATGTATTGTTACCATGCGATCGAAAAGCTAAAACCTGACGCTCTGTTACTTGGTTTTTTTTTTTCTACAACTAGTTTTGGTACTGCGTCTTTCGGATCAGTAAGTTCCGTTGAGGCTAAACTAGTTTTGAATAAATTGGATTTTACGTTTAAACGACACACTTTAACCGTTTGTTCGACTGCCATTTCATGAGCTTTCGCTTGAATGATTCAATAATAAGAGACCGCTCAAGTGAGTCAGCTAAATCTTCAACTTTTTTGGCAAAATCTTTATAAATGTTGTTGTTAACGTGCAGCGCTGCAATTTCCCTTGCTACGCATTTCGAGCTGTCTGTTTTGACCCTATTACGTAGAGCTACTTTAATTTCATTAACTGAAGTTACTTGCGTTGGTATTGCTTAACGGGCTTTACCCTCAAGTTTTGATTTTAAAAATGCTATAAAGCTACCAGTTAAATTTTCATCAGCGAACTCTTCAAGTAATTCAATTTTGTCTATAAAAGTCTCAAGAGCTAGAGGATCACCGCTGTAGTTTTCTCTAATAGAAGTAGCACACGTGTTAATGAAAGATTTCTTTTGCTGAAGTGTTGCCATGATTTGATCGTTAAGATCTGGAACTGAATTAGAAGAAGGTGAGGCAACGTTTGTAGTAATTGGATCGTTAAGATCTGGGTTTAAGTTAGAAGAATGTGAAACTAATTTTGCACTATTTAAATCGATAAGATTTGATTTTAAAGTAGAAGACGTTGAAGTTAGTTTTGCACTATTTGGATCGTTAAAATTTGAATCCGAATTAGAAGAAGTTGAAGTTAATGTTGCACTATTTGAATCGTTAAGATTTGATTCTGGTTTAGAAGTTAAATTTTTGCTAAAAGAATCTTTGAAGCCTTGGAAATCTGTCGACAATGATAATCTATTTTCCCGGTGTGTGACTTTTTCGGTCGAAGATGAAGTTAAACTTTCGGAGCTTGAAGCTAGTTTATCGAAATCTGGTTCTGAATCTGAAGTTTGGTGAACTCGCTTCCTATTTCTAAAGTTGTACATATGTAGTGATAAAAAGAGCAAAAGAATTTAGTTTAAACTACTATGAAATTAATGAAGCACTTATTTGAATGTCGGAATTTATATTTGAAGCTGAAATATTGAGAAAAGAAATTTGAAAAAAGGGAACTGATTTACAGTGAATTGTCGCTAATGAAATATTTAAAAATTTATTGGAAGAATTAATTGAAACTGAAATATAATTGTATTAAAAATCTGTAAAAAGTAATTGAATTTAAAATGGCTCAAAAGTATATAAGTATGAATTGTTAAAAATTTCAAAAATGTGGTAATCACGGACGCACCGCTTTATTCAAAAAAATCTTAACTGGTTTTTCACGGAACCACCGTTTTATATCAAAAAATTCAAAATTTATAAGTTATATGCACACGGGCGCACCGTTGCTGTTCAGAAATGTGAAAAAAAAATCTTAAGCATTTATACACACGTAGAAAACTTCATATAAATAAAGCAAATGTAACCGCAGCCCTTTTCTTTTTCTGCTTTTTGTTATGTAGTGTACTTGAGTATGTAGCCCATCAAAGGATGACGCAAATCTCTACAGATATTTGTATTGCCAGAAAAGAGTGTGAATGTGTGAGCGATATTCGACCCAATTCGTACCAAATTACCCGAGTTCATGTAGGGTTAAGTAATTATAACATCTCGGTAATTCTGTTACCCAACTTTATTATCGATAAATCTATATCATATCTTGTAGTCACATTATATAATTCTTACAATAATGACTTATAGAACATAACAGTCCCGTAACTTATTATTCATATCTTTTGGAGTGGCACCACAAATATAACACTTTTGTGCGGAAGAAGTTTCAGTCAAAGCATTGCAAACTTTTTCGTCAATCATTGTTAGAAGCATATTGTGATTTACGGAAACTTCGTATTATCCGAGAGTGTACTTTGTTGGCAACAACGCATTTATCTCCTCTAAAACTTTGTTCGTTTCAAAAACAATAAAATGTTTGTTTCTTTAGAAAAAATAAATTTAATTGGACGACAATACATGGTAGAAGAAGGTCGAGGATTCTGCCAAACAATGTTACCTTTTTCATCCTGTAATTGGAGAGGAACGAAAGAAAATATAAACAAAAATTTTATCAGTGTCAGAACTGCATGTAAACTTTTGCTTATATGTGCTATGGCCAGAGCTTCCATCGCAACCCCACTTGCTGATTAAAGTATACGTCAAGTTTGTAGGTAATAAACTAACAAAAACTTCTTGACTTGCTAAAACTAAACGGTCAACAGTTTTATCTAATACGGACTGGACTTTAATTTCCGCACGTGTTTCACCCACATCAATTTCATTTGGACAGAATTCTGCCTTAGCTTTTCTTAGACTATAAAATGATGGATAAACCTTATGGCCTGCCTTGATGCTCCACTTCCGAGTCGTGTTGTACCCATGAGTCATCGACTTGCTATCTACGTAGTATGCTAAAGCTTCTACATTGCTCAAGCACCTTGCATCTGGCTCACATGTCATCTTTTTTCCGGATATTTGAGTGGTTTCCTGTGATTTTTTTTATAATGTTAGCAACATTTCTGTTGCTGGACATACGCGTTGATACTTCTGCCGCATAAAGTAACTCACCAGGACTTCTAGATTGCAAGAGGTCATCTACTCGACACCGTTTAGTTTTTTCACTGCAGCTAACAAAGTCCTTCTTTCGTCTTCCGGGGCCGGGTTACCTGAAGAAGTGGTTGATTGGTCTGATGGAAACTTTGAATCGACCGTTATTGTAAATCTGAAGTCTGGACCCGAAAGCCACTCCGAGTTTTTATTCAATAATCGCTCCTTGTGTCTTCCAGAAGTGTTCCACTTTTGATCCAACTTCGACGAATATGACGATATTTGTAAGCTTAAAATTTTATCGAATACTCGGCTGCTTCGCTTAAACCGTACTTAAGTACAACAAAACTCAATAATTCTGTATATCTGGCTTCCTTCGAATGTTGAACCCAAATGTCAAAAAACTCCGTTCTTGGTACGGTTATAACTAAACTGCTTTGTGTTGTTGATTTTCCGACAGGGTGAATAGTTGATGATTGTTTTGCTGCCATCTTAAATGTCGTTGATCGTTCTGATTTGTTATCAGTTGTGCAGTCTTTATATTAAATTCATTATATTACATTACCAAATGGGGTTGTTTTGTGTAGCGTTCCTGTGTGGTTATACCTGCATTAGGATTGCTTTGTATGTACCTGTTTTTATGCCTTGGTGACTGGTGCGGAAGGTTGTGGCAGGTTGAAGTCAGTGATCTTGACCTTTTTGCTTTTGGTGTGCTCTTGTTGACCTTGCGCGTTTTTTTTTTGTGTGATTTATGGCTACGTGTTTGTTCCCCGTACCCGGGAATTGGTTTGCCGTTTGTAGATCAGCTTTAAAGGTTCAAATATCTCGTCGGAGCTGGTACGTACATACATCCTATTTTATATGTAGAGATAACTAAGTCTACAAAAAAAAAATTTAAAATAGATGTGCAAAGAATTCGCAATGGTTTTTTGTTTCGACTATTAGAGAATACTTGCGACTATAACGTACGTAAAATTTAACCCGGATGTCCGCGGATGTATGTAACTTTTTTGTCCCTAAATTTAAAAATATAGAGAAAAAATACCTTTTCTTCTTAATACCGGAATGTTAAATATATTGAAAATACTCTAATTGCGAAACAATTACTAGTAAAAAATTTTACTTACCTTCGAGCTTAGAATCCATCAAAAAAGTTATGTAAGAGTGTTCACTTAAAAGAAATATGAAGCTTAATATTCAACAAGAATTTTGCAAATTAATCAATACATTTTACGGCCACTCCTGCCTTCTTACTTCAATTACTCAATATATATGAACAAAAATATCAAAAAAAAAGCAAAAATCCCGTTATCTTGTTTGTTTTCTTTCATTTCTCATTACACTTTTCTTGGAATAATAACTTTGTTTTTGTCGAGCTAGCTTGTTCTACACGAAACACTGTGCGGCGTCACCATTAATCAAAGTCATATTTGTGTCACCATTGGCGGGTTAAAGAAATGTCTGCTTGAGTGTCTACTAGGAAAGAACAAAATTTTTGTGACCCCTTAAGTTGTAATTTTATGAAATCTGAGTAATTTAGATTTAAACAATAGATGCATATTGGTGAGGGAAATTCGCTTACTCGCTTAGTTCGTCCTCCCCCATTGTTCGCTCCTGAGGGGCACTCGCGTTTAAAGAGCGGACGTTTGAATTTCTGCCTCTACCGTTTGACGATCTTGAATTGTTACCTCTATTGTTACTATTATTTTTATTTGAATTTGAGTTTGAACGTGTACCTATTGCTATTGTTACTATTTTCGTATCTATTTCTGTTATCATATCGATATCGCTGACTATTGTTACCGTTACTGTTGCTATTGTATGAAAATGAACTATTATTTCTATAACCAGTATAGCTGCGATTTGGGTAAAAGCCACGATAATGCCATCTGAATTTCTGAATGTATTGTTACCATGCGATCGAAAAGCTAAAACCTGACGCTCTGTTACTTGGTTTTTTTTTTTCTACAACTAGTTTTGGTACTGCGTCTTTCGGATCAGTAAGTTCCGTTGAGGCTAAACTAGTTTTGAATAAATTGGATTTTACGTTTAAACGACACACTTTAACCGTTTGTTCGACTGCCATTTCATGAGCTTTCGCTTGAATGATTCAATAATAAGAGACCGCTCAAGTGAGTCAGCTAAATCTTCAACTTTTTTGGCAAAATCTTTATAAATGTTGTTGTTAACGTGCAGCGCTGCAATTTCCCCTGCTACGCATTTCGAGCTGTCTGTTTTGACCCTATTACGTAGAGCTACTTTAATTTCATTAACTGAAGTTACTTGCGTTGGTATTGCTTAACGGACTTTACCCTCAAGTTTTGATTTTAAAAATGCTATAAAGCTACCAGTTAAATTTTCATCAGCGAACTCTTCAAGTAATTCAATTTTGTCTATAAAAGTCTCAAGAGCTAGAGGATCACCGCTGTAGTTTTCTCTAATAGAAGTAGCACACGTGTTAATGAAAGATTTCTTTTGCTGAAGTGTTGCCATGATTTGATCGTTAAGATCTGGAACTGAATTAGAAGAAGGTGAGGCAACGTTTGTAGTAATTGGATCGTTAAGATCTGGGTTTAAGTTAGAAGAATGTGAAACTAATTTTGCACTATTTAAATCGATAAGATTTGATTTTAAAGTAGAAGACGTTGAAGTTAGTTTTGCACTATTTGGATCGTTAAAATTTGAATCCGAATTAGAAGAAGTTGAAGTTAATGTTGCACTATTTGAATCGTTAAGATTTGATTCTGGTTTAGAAGTTAAATTTTTGCTAAAAGAATCTTTGAAGCCTTGGAAATCTGTCGACAATGATAATCTATTTTCCCGGTGTGTGACTTTTTCGGTCGAAGATGAAGTTAAACTTTCGGAGCTTGAAGCTAGTTTATCGAAATCTGGTTCTGAATCTGAAGTTTGGTGAACTCGCTTCCTATTTCTAAAGTTGTACATATGTAGTGATAAAAAGAGCAAAAGAATTTAGTTTAAACTACTATGAAATTAATGAAGCACTTATTTGAATGTCGGAATTTATATTTGAAGCTGAAATATTGAGAAAAGAAATTTGAAAAAAGGGAACTGATTTACAGTGAATTGTCGCTAATGAAATATTTAAAAATTTATTGGAAGAATTAATTGAAACTGAAATATAATTGTATTAAAAATCTGTAAAAAGTAATTGAATTTAAAATGGCTCAAAAGTATATAAGTATGAATTGTTAAAAATTTCAAAAATGTGGTAATCACGGACGCACCGCTTTATTCAAAAAAATCTTAACTGGTTTTTCACGGAACCACCGTTTTATATCAAAAAATTCAAAATTTATAAGTTATATGCACACGGGCGCACCGTTGCTGTTCAGAAATGTGAAAAAAAAATCTTAAGCATTTATACACACGTAGAAAACTTCATATAAATAAAGCAAATGTAACCGCAGCCCTTTTCTTTTTCTGCTTTTTGTTATGTAGTGTACTTGAGTATGTAGCCCATCAAAGGATGACGCAAATCTCTACAGATATTTGTATTGCCAGAAAAGAGTGTGAATGTGTGAGCGATATTCGACCCAATTCGTACCAAATTACCCGAGTTGGTTTATACCAAATACTCGATGAGGAGCGCGGGCAAGCTGACGGTCGCTAGTTAGGTCGCTTGAAGTCTGCGAAAGCAGAAAAATTCAGTTGAAAAATTATTGCAAGTGAGTGAAGTGGTGACCAAGTAAATTTATTTAAGTGCGGTTGTATATAAAAGTGAGTGCGAAGTTCGGCAAAATAATTATAATTTATTTATACATAATTTAATTAAAAACTATACGCGCCGGGTGTAAACCGACTAAACGTCGAAACCCAAGTACTTAATTTCAATGAAAATAGAAAATCTAGTTCCCGCCATAACTGAGGTAATTCCGTGCTTTTATCATATCCATAAAGCCCTTAAGATATATGTATGTGAGTATGTATGCTTATAGCTATATATATGCTCATGTGCATACTTGGGCATAGCAAATTACTTATAAATTAAACAAGATGCAGAAATAAAAGAAATTTGTAAAAGAATATTTTTGAGAATACGTAGGCAGTGATGTGCATGGGTGTATATACATATGTGCTATACCCAAGAAGTTATTGTGGCCCATAAGTACATGTGGGTATACAATTCTGTTGGGTATGGATATATGCCTACAGATACCTGCATATCCTTGTGCAACGAGGTATATACAAAACAAAGAAAAAAATGCTACATATACATATGTATGCATTTATACTATATTTAAAAAAAATATTGAAAACCTTACTTTGTTTGGCCTTTTTCACCTTATACCCATGTGTAATATATATATGCATGTAGGTATATATGTGTATAAAAGAAAAAAAATTATGTTCAATATACAAAAAAAAAAAATATATATATATATATATATATATATAAATATATACATGTACATATATGTGTTCTAATGCCCAAATTCAATTTCCAGGTCTTCGCCCGCGGGAGGCTCCATACGAAGGCCTCAAGAATTCATATAATATACCGCTTCACACAGCACTTTATACATATGCATATGCATTTTGGTGCTTAAGAACCAACGGAAAAAAAATTTACAACGGTCCCACCCCTAACCACATATAATAGAACAGCTGGACTATCGGCTAATTGGATGTAGGTCAACGTCCTACCAAGTCCAGTTGCAGCTTTTGCACACACTAATTAGAAAAGTATACACAAGTATTGCTACAAAAGCAATTTTCTCGCCGCAACTAAAAGCAGAACGATCCAGCGAAGGGAGAGCGAGATCGACGTCATTGTGCAGTTGGCCCTCACGCATCATCGCAAACAGAGCAGCGCACCAGAAGAAACGTCGCAGTAAACAGCAGCAGCAACATTAGCAAGAGGATAGGGCAGCAGACTGCTCATTTTTTTATTTTCTTCTTTTCTTTATAATTTTTACCTCTCGATTTTTTTTGTTTGCGAGTTTTAACACAACTTAGGCAACATCGTGTTGATTATAGGATTTTATACCCACCTGTTAAATCTGTATATATGTTTATGAATATGCAAATGCACATTATACCTTTTTTTACGACAATTTCGTTATCGCGGCATTAAAATTGGAATTTGTTTTTATTGATAACCTTTTGCATGCAAGGTGTTAAACCTTTACCCTTAAGACATATTTTGCTTTTATTTTAATTTCAATTTTTCAAATTCGGAATTTATGATTGTTTAAAGGAAATCGCATTCCTAGGTTATGTTACCATAATAACTAGGGTTGCTTTATTAATATCTTTTTTTATTCTCCTTAGTGCCTCTCTTTCTTCGCAATTGGTACCAGCTGCTGGAGGGACAAGGTAAGTGAGAAAGTTTTGTTTGTAACTTCTTTGATCTAATTACACACCCATTTAAGTACATACATTTTTGTAGATGTTGATGACGTATGCACATGCATATGCATTATTGGTATTGAACCTTTTGCTTTTTTGTTGATAACATTTTGTTTTTTTTTCTCTTGCAATTTTTTTTGCTTTGATCGTCAACAAAGACAAAGCTGAGCAACTCGTAGGAGTGCGGTTAGCTAAACTCAAACACACATATTTGTGTACATCATATCATTTTTATACTCAGTTGAGCAGAGCTAACAGAGTATATTAACTTTGATTGGATAACGGTTGGTTGTACTGGTATAAAGGAATCGAGATAGATATAGACTTCCATATATCAAACTCAAAAGAAGGTAACTAAAAAGTTTTGCAAGCTGTAATTTAGCAGCCGTTGGAGATATTATGATGAAATTTGGCAGGAACGTTACTCCTATTACTATATGTGTTCTAAATATCGCTAAATTAGCAAAATCGGATGACGAACACTCCCACTTAAAAAAAAAATTTGTTTAAGTTAAATGTTAACAAAAACTTTAATATCTTTACAGTATATAAGTAAATTATGCCAACATTCAACTCCAGTAATCATATGGTGTAACAAAATACAAAAATAAAAGAAAATTTACAAACGGGCGTGGCTCCGCCCTTTTTCATTTAATTTGTCTAGAATACTTTTAATGCCATAAATCGAACAAAAATTTACCAATCCTTGTAAGGGTATAGCTTCTATGACTGTAACTGTTTTCTGTGAAAATGGGCGAAATCGGTTGAAGCCACGCCCAGTTTTTATACACAGTCGACTGTCTGTCCTTCCGCTCGGCCGTTAACACGATAATTTGAGCAAAAATCGACATATCTTTACTAAACTCAGTTCACGTATTTATCTGAACGCACTTTGTATTGGTATAAAAAATGCCGAAATCCGACTATGACCACGCCCACTAGAATGAAATGAAAAAGTTCTGCAGGGCGAAATAAAAAACCCTTGAAATCTTGGCAGGAATATTGTTAGTGGTATTTTATATATAAATAAAATAGCGATATCCAACAGATGATGTTCTGGGTCACCCTGGTCCACATTTTGGTCGATATCTGGAAAACGCCTTCACATATACAACTACCACCACTCCCTTTTAACAGCCTCATTAATACCTTTCGTTTGATACCCATATTGTACAAACGCATTCTAGAGTCACACCTGGTCCACCTTTATGGCGATATCTCGAAAAGGCGTCCACCTATAGAACTAAGGCCCACTTCCTTTTAAAATGATCATTAACCCCTTTCATTTGATACCCATATTGCACAAACGCATTCTAAAGTCACCCCTGGTCCACCTTTACGCCGATATCTCGAAAAGGCGACCACCTATACAACTACCACCACCCCTTTTAAAACCCTCATCAATACCTTTAATTTGATACCGATATCGTACAAACACATTCTAGAGTCACCCCTGGTCCACCTTTATGGCGATGTCTCGAAAAGGCCACCTATAGAATTAAGCCCCACGCCCTTTTTAAATACTCATTAACACCTTTCGTTTGATACCCATATTGTACAAACGCATTCTGGAGTCACCCCTGGTCCACCTTTATGCCGATATCTCGAAAAGGCGACCACCTATACAACTACAACCACTCCCTTTTAAACCCCTTATTACTACCTTTAATTTGATACCGATATCGTACAAACACATTCTAGAGTCACCCCTGGTCCACCTTTATGGCGATATCTCGAAAAGGCGTCCACCTATAGAACTAAGCCCCACGCCCTTTTGAAATACTCATTAACACCTTTCGTTTGATACCCATATTGTACAAACGCATTCTAGAGTCACCCCTGGTCCACCTTTATGCCGATATCTCGAAAAGGCGACCACCTATACAACTACCACCACTCCCTTTTAAAACCCTCATTAATACCTTTAATTTGATACCGATATCGTACAAACACATTCTAGAGTCACCCCTGGTCCACCTTTATGGCGATATCTCGAAAAGGTGTCCACCTATAGAACTAAGCCCCACGCCCTTTTGAAATACCCATTAACACCTTTCATGTGATACCCATATTGCACAAACGCATTCTAAAGTCACCCCTGGTCCATCTTTACGCCGATATCTCGAAAAGGCGACCACCTATACAACTACCACCACTCCCTTTTAAAACCCGCATCAATACCTTTAATTTGATACCGATATCGTACAAACACATTCTAGAGTCACCCCTGGTCCACCTTTATGGCGATATCTCGAAAAGGTGTCCACCTATAGAACTAAGCCCCACGCCCTTTTAAAATGCTCATTAACCCCTTTCATTTGATACCCATATCGTACAAACAAATTCTAGGGTCACCCCTGGTCCTTAACACCTTTCGTTTGATACCCATATTGTACAAACGCATTCTAGAGTCACCCCTGGACCACCTTTATATA